>NW_010143874.1:0-37175 GCF_000699245.1 Pterocles gutturalis | reverse complement strand
TGGCTGCTCAGGCGGTTACTGGTGAGGGGAGTGTGACAGGTTCACTGTGCTCTTGAGAAGGCGAGTGCCTGGCCTGAGCATGGAGCCTGTCTCCTGGTTTTGTACATATATGTATATGCTTATGTGTAAAAGACCTCATGGGGCACTGAAGCTGCCAGCAGGCTCGGCCTAGCTGCTTTGGTTGTGTTGGACCCAGTGCCAGTGAGCCCTGGGGTGCAGCTGCTGCCTGAGACGGGGCTCGAGAAAGCCCTGGGCGCGCAGGACCGCCTTCCTTCACTTGCGTGATTCCCGTGGAGTTCAGTCATCGTTCGTTACGGCCTTAGGTTTAGTGGGGCTGTTTCTTGTTAAATATTTGTGTGTGCTAAAATGTAGTTTTCAATAATAAAAGTTGGGAGAGTTGGAAATGCGCTAATGGTTATGACTCTAATGCCATTTTGAATTATGTTTGATTACTTATAAAATGCAGGCACTAATAAAAAGGTTTAGGTTATAGTAAATCTAAAACTAAGGTCTAGCAGAACCTTTCGTCTTGGACAACATAGTAATTATTCAGGTATTTCCTGCTAGTTGTTACGTCATAGAAATTGTATGGAGCCATACATACACAAATCTAGATATAAATTATCTGAATTGTAAGATAAAAAAAAATAGATGAAAGACAAGAAAGCAGGCACCTGAGCGAGACATTCTTTTTCTGCACTTGCCAGAAAAGCTAAAGGAGATTAAATGTATTACAGTAGTGTAAACACTGTGTAGGTGTGCTGGATGGAGAGTGACACATTATGAAACTTGTTTTTTTATGATTGTATATGATTTATAATTGTTTATAAAAAGGTTATTTACATCATTATATATGGAGGGAGCAGCTAGTGCCTAATTTTGCTAATTCTAATGTTTTTGCCATTCTTTGAATGGAACTGGCATCAAGTCAACCCCTGCTTAATTGTAAATTGAACACCACTAAGAACAGCAAACTCTGTAATTTGATATGTTGTAAAGTACTTCAGAAAATAAGATGTAACTTTTTTATTTTAGCATTAGCAAAATATTATGGATAAGAACTCTGAAGAAGAACAGTCTACAGGAATTATTAAATTTACACCTCCTTTGTACAAACAACGCTACGAGTTCGTTAAAGATTTAGTGGGGAAGTACAAACCAAAGAAGGTTGGTATGTTTTGGTTTTTTACATTACACATTTGAAAAAAGTTAACATTAGGTATCTCAGGAAGACAGAAAATATCTAGATAACCTGCTGACCTAATAACCGAACAACAGTAGTGGAGGAGCTATTGTTAAAACTGACTTGCCTCAGCAGACACCTGATGACCATGTTTTGTTTTTCAAGGATGCATACAATTAATGTTAATTGATGGGAAGAGAGGAAAATCTAAAGGAGAAATGCCTTAGCCTGTTTCGGAGAGTAGGTGACATTCTGGTTTTAATTTAATGCTGAGGATTTTCATTCAAGCTGCTTTCATCATAGTTTGTTTTGCTTTCCAGAGCTGTTAGTTCTATATATGTTATCAAGTTTACCTCATCGTTTCATGGATGTTCTCAGATGAGAAGTGACATTATGAGTGTGGGATTTTGTGAGGCTAACTCTTCTCCACTTTCTTAAGGTCTTGTCGCCCCTTCCTGTTTCCTCCTCCTCCCCAATAGACCAGGGCTCTTGTTTCAACACTCATGTTGAAAAGTTAAATAATTTAAGTAATGTTGTATACTGTTTGCTCTTTTCTGCTATGTTGTCCCTCCCAGGACCTCCTTCCAAAATGTAAAAAGTTGAGAAATACCTCTGTCTTCAGTGTTTAACTTTGAAACTGATGTTAATGTCTTAGGGAGCACGCAAAAAATTGTTGAGAAATGCATTTGCAATGCGCTCACATAATCATACTTCTAGTAGCTAATAAAAATCTAAATCCAGTCTATGAGGTCATGGCACTATAATTTGCTTTTAAATAGAATGTATTCGGAAGTGTTGCATCTGTATTTAAAAGTTTGAATTTTTGTATTTAGGATGTGAAAAGGGGTGGGGTGTAAACTTTCTGTTTACCCACAGACTAGGGGTAAGCTGAACAGAAGTAATTCAGGATTTTCACACTGAGAACTGAGCAGTGTGCTTCAACCTTGACTTAGCCTGAGAAAGAACAGTGAGGTTTGGTTTGTGTACTCAACTACCTCTTAAGCTTACAGGAAAGAATATCTATTATATATTTGACTCTGTGGTCTGAATGTCCCCGGCCTTCCCCACTGAAACACTAGACTGAGCCTGTGCACTTGTTTTATGCAGATCGTTTGCTGCTAACCTGGCTGCTGGTGAGCCTATTCTCAGTGTTTTGGATGGAGAGTAAGCCAGTGAAAAGCAGTGGTGAATGTGAAAATTGACACAGTTTTAATACTTGAAAAATCGTACCTTACAGTTGTTTGAGGGACTATGCCTTCACATGGAAGACATTCTCCAGAGTCAGTAGGATGTTCTACATGTCCTTGTTTATAGCTGTAATAACAAAAGCTTAATCCATTTAAAGTATCTTGTAGGATATTGGTATACATTTTTTAAAAGAATTTTCAAATCCATGTCTATCCTGCTTGAACTGTAAAATTTAGTTATGTTTGCGAAATACTTTATTTTATAATTTAAATGTTATTTTGACATGAATATAGAATTTTTATTTTATGAAAGTTTGAAATTACTTGAAAATATGCAGCATTTACACGTTGCTTAATGTCTAATTTACAGGTGGCAGATTTAGGATGTGCTGACTGCACGCTTCTCTGGATGCTGAAATTCTGCAGTTGCGTTGAAGTATTAGCTGGGCTTGATATCTGTGCAAGTGTAATGAAAGAGAACATGTAAGCTCTTGCATTGTGTTAATTTAAGGTTTGTATATGGCTTGACCTAGTGGCATGTTGCCTCATTTCTTGTAAAGAGTTGCAGAATGAGGGTAAATGCAGATATACCGGCTTGGCAAGTGAAGAGCTGTTTGTTGTTATTTAGTTACATTGCACCTGTGTCTGGGGACTACTGGGCTGTAGGTGCCCATAACATCACCTGATGTGGTGAAGGTCCAAGTCACGGAATGGCCCTGACAGTGTGTACGTCTGAGAAACACACTGTTTGTAAAGGTACTAATCCATTGTATTAGTAGTATCTGTTTATGCTCATACGTTGCATTTCTGTGGTATGCAAAGCTTATCTTTTTGAAATGTGCATGTAACTCTTAGTCACCGTGGTCGGGACTTCATTCTTGTTAATCTTGTGAAAATGGAAAGGTTAGCTCAATGTTTTGTGTCTGGCTTAGAAGGCTCTAAAATGTGAAGTTTATGTGATCTTTGAAGCATGGGTCAGACTGATGAGGAACACCAGAGTTTATCCCTTGGAAGCTGATTAATATGGATGGTTTCAATAAATATGTAGGACCTAGATGCTGACATTATCACTTGCTCTTTCTCAAGAATGAAGAAAAATATCCTTTTATTATATTTAATGTTTATTGTGTGTTTTGTCTGATGCAGTATTTCACAATGACATTTGCACATATATTTTAGTTCTCTATTTTTATTTGGAAAAAAAAAAAAAGGTTAATATGCTTGCTTAATAACTTCCCCAAAAACCCTGTAAAGCATGTCTAAGCCAGACTTACTGTGTGTCTAGAGTTGAGCTGCTACCAGATAGAATTTGCAAGCAGCTTTGCAAGTGGCTTGAGAGTATAGTGGAAATTTTTGGAAACACGAAGGACAACTGCTGGATTAACTCCTCTGCTCTTTCTGTCCTGTTGTAGATAGTAATAAAAAGTGTTTGTATTAGAAATTCTTCTTTTATCCCTGTAAAATAGTTAACCTTTTTGAGAGTTATAAGGTATCTGTAGGCTGTTAGCTAGTTCAGTTAGATGCACAATTTATCCTGTTCTAAGGACCTTTCTATGAAATTGTGTTTTTAATACTCTTGTAGGCATAGGTTGTCTCCTCTTCCTGGTGATTATTTGCAGCCATCTGAAAGATCCCTAACCGTTACCTTGCATCATGGTTCAGTTGCCCATAAAGATCCTTGCATGCTTGGTTTTGACCTGGTAACGTGTATTGAATTGTGAGTATTATGCCAACTTACTGCATTTTTCTAACTTCATTAGGGCTCAGTTTGTAATTTTGTCCATACTCTAAACAATCAAACCTTTCAATCAGAAGAGTAGCAGAGTGTGGAATCTTCTAACTTAAGCTAACCATGCTGAGATATTCAAGTGGTCCTAGTTTGTGTTGGAAAAAGGATTTTGATGAGAAAGTACAAAATGCTAGAGGAAATTTTCTCAGACAAAAACCTCTTAAGATGCCACTCAAGACACAGTGCCAGTACTAATATTGCAGAGCCAGGCTTAAAATTACAAGGTACAGATATGAGTTTGAGGGTTTTTTTGACTGGTTAAAAAGATTGAAATATAATAGCATGTTTTTAAATACACACATAAACTTATCCTTTACAGAATAGAGCACCTGGAAGAATCTGAACTAAATAAGTTTCCTGAAGTGGTGTTTGGTTTCATGTCTCCAAGCATAGTTGTGATCAGTACTCCGAATTCTGAATTTAACACTTTGCTTCCAGGAGTGACTTTATTCAGGCATCCAGACCACAAATTTGAATGGAATCAATCACAATTTCAAAGCTGGTAAGTTTACTGAACATCATATGCAGACAGCTTTGAGTGTTCAGTAATGTGAGAGAGGAATAGCTATACATTTTGAGAATGGTTTGTGTATGAGGTTATTAGTCCAGACTTTTCTGTAAGAGCATGCAAGCAGATTTATCAAATAATCACAGTAGAAGAGCATGTTGAATAAAGTTAAGGATAGTTTAGTGGATCATGGCACAGTGAAAGATTTGATGCAAAACATATGTCCATGAGAGAGGCTTGCATGAGATGTATCTTAATCTAATATTAGTAGATGTAAAAAAAAAAAAATAGGGAGTGGAAGTGATAACATTCAACTGTCGGGCAGTTGTGGAAGAAAATATATGGTACAGTAAAGGTGCCACACCTCAATAACCAGCTCTTGGTCAGAAATAGTAATTTGGAAAATGTGCCCCTTAAATTAAGTTGTTTCTGCCATAGACTTTAAAGTATGCAGTGATTTTTGAGTATATAGTTTTGCAAAGCTTGAAGCATGTATTTTTCCCTAAATAATGATACTAAAACCTGCCTGCATTGTTAGCTAAAGGAGTGATATTTTTTGAGCTGCAAACATGAGAAAGTCTTTGTGTTGTGAAATATAGGTATTGCAATATTCTCTAAAATACATGAGATATTAATTTCATTTACTACTGTTTCATGGAGAATGATGCAGGTAACTTGTGCCATTTAAGTTCCCTGCCCCATCACTTGTTTCACACTGGCTGATGTACAGTAACAAGATTGGTTTTCATTTAGATGTCATGTACATTGTTGTAACCTTGATTAGGTAGACTTTATTCTCCATACATTTGCAACAAATCTCTTTTTTTTTTTTTCCTATTAACTCGTCTCGTGTGGTTCAGGGGTGTGTATGTTTTTTATGGGTTCTTCTCAAATAATTTTGTTCTCTGAACTTGGTAGTTTCTAACTCACTTTCAGTGTATTTAAGATAGTGAATAAGCAACTGTGAACATGCATATTCTATGCAGATATTTTAGAAATAACAGTCATGTTTGGTTGCCTAAATTGCTGATACTAAATGATTCAGACTTTGGTAGGCATATGTTTACAGGTCTGGTTCAGCAAGTTTTGACAGTGCCTATTTTCAGGCATGTGAGTATTATTAGAGAAATTACGCTCAAGCATTCACGGGCTTTAATGCTTCAAGTCTTGCTTCTGTTAGAGGATGCATCTTTATCATGATAAAAGGTGAATATTTAGTATGATTGGAATAATTTGTCTTTCTTAGGGCTCTAGAGACTGCTAGACGCTATGATTACTCAGTGGAATTTACTGGCGTAGGGCGCCCACCAACAGGAATGGAGAATGTTGGGTTTTGTACACAAATAGGTGTGTTTGCTAGAAACTATCTTGAAACCACTGAATCTGCTCAGTCTGAAAAACCCACTGAAGCAGTTTACAAAACAGTAAGTATTATTTTCTTCCTTTAAGAGGATGAATAAAGAGTAAGATTTTCTATGACCTGCCTGTGAACATGTTCTTACTGTGGTCTACTATTGCTATCCAGTTGTAGCTCTGATTAACACATGCTATCAGATCAAAAGAGTCTAAGTCCATGATTTGTGTTTCTAATTGTATAAAGGCCTTTAACTTGTAGGTTATTTGCTAAATAGCAATAGGGATAAACATTCTTATTTTAATATACTGTTATTCTTAGAATGAATATTATCCTTTCTGACATGTATACTGTGGTACCATTTTTTTAATTGTTGCTCTAATAATTCATTTTTCATCGTGTGGTGACATAGATTTTTCAGATACATAAAAAATAAAAAGCTTAAAAAGGCATTTCTAACAGAGTGTATATTTTGACGAACTGCATAATGTTGTCAAATATATTGTCAGAAGGCAGGCATTTTCCAGAAATTGCATTGACAGGACTTGTTTTTTGTGGTTTGCCTTACTCAGTAGCGTTTGATGTTATACCCTCATCTCGGTGTTTTCAGGTAGCCAGTTCTGTTTTTTGCAGAGGCATAGAATCTTGCCAAGTACCCCGTTCTCTGTGGTGCACATCAAACCTTTTTGTTTTTTTAGCACTAAATGGCTTTCACTTTAGATAACATCAGATAATATTTTCATAAAGTATTCTGCTGAGTGTTGCAGTGTGTCACACCGACAAAGCCTAATGCATCTAAGTGCCATGTGGTATAAATCAAAGGACTTTTTTTTTCAGACATAGCATGAAGTAATAATGCAAAAAAGATAAATATATTGGGGGTTTTTTCCAATCCTATGAGGCCTTAATTTATTTGTTTCAGGGATCAAATTCTAATATTTCACTTATTTGTTTAATGATATGCATGTATCTTCAAGTGACTGGTGACCTGAAGTGAAATGTGAAGTTACATTATGGGAACGTCGTTTGTAGTTTCCAAGCTCTAAAATCATTCTATGCATTTGAAATTTCACCTGTCATCTGCTGCCCTTAATAGAATCATGAAGTGCTCTTTAATGCTGAGCAAACTCGGAAATATGTCTAGGTGACTGACACAGAGTGCTTTCATTATCTTCTGTTACAGGGTCATTATGGAGAGAGTTTTGACATCAGTATCCTTTGAGTTTAAACAGGAGTGTTAGCTCTCATGGTTCTTATCAAACCTGGACTATCAAATTAATTTTGATTTTATTATGTAACTAATTTATGTGAATAAATCAATATTTCAAGATGTAATCAGAAAGTAAGAAGAAAAAGTTACAGTCTGTAGAACTTCAGTGGTAGTGTGTTGGTATAAAGCACTTCCTTGTAAAGTAGTGGGAGTGAGATTGCCTGCCTAGCTTCCTTAATTGCCTTGGAGTAGAGCTCCGTGTAGAACACACTACAAGTTCACAGATTTTGATGTGACAATTTATTTTTTTAGCATTCTCTGCATCTGTGAGAGCATATTTAAAATTTTACTCTGAAAACAGAATGAAGGAAATAGCTGCCGTCCTGCTTTCCAGATGGCAGTTGAGAAGTAGTTTAGAATCTGTGTAGTAGTGGAACTGTCACCAGAACCTCATGATGAGTAATGTGGAAAGTAAGAGAATTATTAAAAATAATTAAAGAATTGCAGGGCTTCACCTTGCCTGATCTACAAGTATAGCTTGCCTGATTTCTTTGAAGTTCTGTTATCTATTTGCCATTGTAGTTGTAACACATAAAATCAAGTCATATTGTCTAGTTTTTCTATTACCTGAAAATGTTTATAGTAGTAAGCAATACAGGATTGACTCAAAAATTATGTTCACATTTTAGAAGCTCTTTTTGACAAGCAAATGTTCAATTCTGAGCCTGTGATAATGATAAACATTTTGTGTGTTCTTGTATGTTGTAAAGGTCTTCAAAGCAGTGTATCCAAGTCTTAAAGATGAGAAGTACCTGCAGAATGCAGTGGTCAGTGAAGTTATTTTCACAGCACAGATAATTAAGCAAAGTCTCCTGGACTGTTTAATGTCAGAACATGAGGAGTATAATGATGATCCTACTGAGAGAAAATCCAAATTCCAACCTTCAATGAAGCGTTTTTCAGAAGATCTTGGAAACCGGGTTGTTGAAAAAAGCATGGAACCATTTGTTAATGGAAATGTGGTTTATATACCCCTTACAACAATCTTTTCTTTTCCCAAAGTGAATCGACTTTGTGGTACCTTTGAGAAGTTATGCAAGTTTATTGCTGGGAAGGTCACACTGAGCAGTGATGGTTCTGCTGTGGTGCTCAATACTGAACATAAAAATGAAGAGATTTAGATCACAGATTTCTCCTACGGAGTTCAGTAAATTATTTTTTTTTTAGTAGCTGCCAAGTGGTGTGTTCTGTATGCTAGCTACAACCACAAAATCTTTTCTAAACCTTCCAGTATCTGTCAGTCAGCACCTATCTCATTTAGTGAAGATGAGTACTTCTGACAAAGATTGCAGTAACTTGTAGGGTTTTAAAGCAGAGTATCAGGGGCTGAAAGGAAAGAATGAATTCCTTTGAAGAAAAATTTTAAGTATTTCTGTTTGTTTTCTGTTAAGATATTGCAGCTATCATGACTAGATTCTTTTTGGTAATCTTTTGTTAGCTCCAAGGGTAGTTGACGATAACACAGAGCTCTGTTGTGCTGAATGAGTCTGACATAGTTTAGGACAAGTTTTTTCGTAACAGAAGAAAATGTATAGATGCCTTTTTCAAGGTGACCACATGCTCGTCCTCCATGAAAACCAAATACTGTTCCAGATAAATTGGAATATGCTACAAACATTTATAGCTCAGTAGATTCAGTACTGGGGAAGAGTGCCATGATGCTGGATGTGAAGTGGCGGGTGAGGTAGATTTAGCCCTATTGTTTTATCGAGTTTCTTGATAACTGCTGCTTGGGAAATAACTTGAATCCTGTAACTTTCCAGAAGCTGAATTTGAAACTGGTATCTTTGACTGTTCTGTTTTTGAAAAAAAATAAAATAAATCTGTCATTGTGAATGCTAAACTGGCCTCAGTGTACTTGGAAAAAAAAATATTTGTGTTTTCTCATGCAGCTGTTGTCCAAAAAGTCTTCATGATACATTCAGCAGAAATGAAAAGCAGAGGTGTTATAGATAGTAGAGTTACTGGCTTGGCCAGCATGACTTTTTCTTAAGTAGAGCTGAATTGTCGTGTAAATGCACAGTAAGCAAATGTTAGATGATGGACTTAGACAGAAATTTTTAAGGATGCACAGGATTGCCTTGTTCATATAAGATTAATGAAGTAACACACTGCAGTTCTTTTTAAGTTTGTTTGCATACCCAAATATTTTTAACCACTAATTTTAATATCTCAACTGAGTATTTCTTATGAGTAAAGAGATAGTTAATTAAAAGGCCTTATTCCGTGTATGTTTCACAGTGTCATTGGTAGCTTTGAATGAGCTAGTATTATCAGAACTGACTTCATGTTTGTGAAACGTGAAAGTTTCACAACTTTCTGAAAATAAAAAATTCTATGTAAGGGTAGACTTTATTAAAGGAGATGCTGCATTCTACCTTCTAAATTTTTGGAATTCACTTGAAATTATTAAGGTGAAAGATCCGACATAAAGGGAAAAGGCAGCTGTAATTGTCTGAATTCAGAAAGGTATGAAATCTACAACGGGTTGAGTTTCAGGGAAAGAATGATCTGCAGTGCTCTGTCATACCGAATGATTAAAAAATGCTTACTAAGCTTTGTCTTTTGTGTGAGATTTTTTTTCTCCTACAACAAATAGACATGGATTATTTAAGAATTTATCAATATTTATAATTTAATTAAAATAATATTTTAATACAATATTTAGAGAAGTTTCACTTTTTTTGACATTGTGATACGAACTTGCCATAGTTAGTATGTTAAAATATATGTATAATTCAAAATTGGTAAATATTCTTTGGACACTAATAAGCATAGCTGTTGGAGAAGAGCATTGGTTTGTTATTAGAAAGTATCTCTGCAGTTCACTGTATGGTTTACTATAGTTAGAAGATTTTTGGACCTCGGAACTTCTTCCTGGGTCATTTATTTTTGAAACATTATATCTTTAGTGTACTTGATAGCATGATCACTTTAAAATGAGGACAAGGGAAGAGAAGAATGATCTGTCATGTTTGGAATGATATTTGCCTTGAATTTATTTTGTATTGAGGTAACATCTAATTACAGGAACGTTTTGTGAACGGACAAGACTGTATATGAGTACGTGCTTGTTTTCCCTTAAAACATTATACTCTTAAGGCTTTGTAGCTCCATTTGGAAGATGGTTTATGTGGATATTTTTTGGACTGATATGAGGGGGCCTCAACTGTAATCCAGTTTTTAAGGGGCTTATGGGTCCTCTGTCCCTTCTTCGTATCAGGGTTTGGTTTCTAATGACAGCTAGGGCAAATACAAATTCTTACATTCTTGCTTATACCTTTACTGCGAAAAATATAAAGTCAAACTACAGATGTTTTTGGCCCTGTCTGTTCACAGTGTTCCTTAGTATATGTATGTATACTGAAACCGAAGAACCTATTAGGTAGTATATACAGAAGTGCTATTTAGATATATACATTTTAATTGACACTGCTAGCTTTTACTAAAACAAGGTGTGCTGTTTTGTGTGCCAGCTTTCCAGGTTTCCACTGGCTTAAATTAATTTTAATCAATATTTTCTTTAAAGTACTGAATTAGCTGTTTTTTCAGGAGCAGTTAAATCCTCTCACAGGATTCACTGTGCGCAGCTCTTCATTATCAGGTTGGTCTTTTGATTATTATGTGTGTTTGTGAATAAACACAGTATTTATTGTGTCCCACTTAAAGCTGCAGTTTGAAACTAAGGTCAAATCAGGATGCTGAAAGGAAGTTTATGGAGATGAAATGTTTCAGACTGCATATGGCAGTACCACTGACCAGGAGATGGCAGGCATATCTCAAAACAGATCAACCTTAAATTGTTCAAAACTGTAAAATCCAAATAAAGTAGATTTTTTTTAAAAAAAAAGAAAAACAACCCACCACAAAACCAAAAAAGCAGTGCAATATCCTGAATACAAGGGAAATAACTTGGTAGGTATAGAGCAAGTTAGTAGACATTGATTTTGGTCAGAATAGCTGAACAGAATGTTTCTGATCAGTGCTTTAAATTAATAATAACAAAGTGAGGAAGTGGTATAAATAAATTCTAAAAATTTCCCCTCATTTATTTTAAAACATAAAATCCAGTTGCCTAATTGTGAGAGCTGGAGGAGTTAATTGTCTCTCTCCACAGAGATTTCTCAAATAGATCTCCCAGCTAGTAAACTTGATGTGTTTCAGTCCTGTCTTCCATGGGTTTCCATGGTATTAGGCTCTATTCCATGCTTGTTATCATTATGTTGATAAATGAGGTTTGGATCACTTAGTTACAGCTGGGTTATGTGTAACTCATAATGGTTAGTTGTTGAAAATTTTTGTGTTCTATTGCAGTTCTGTGTGCAAGAAGTTCACTGGGAACATCCCCAAAATAAAATGCACTGACACTAGCATACACTCAAATAAGGATACTGGGGAAACATTACTAAATCATAAGAGAAGGCAATTAAAAACCAAAACAAAACTAGTACCTTTGCAAGTATATGAACAAGTTCAGTTGTTAGCAGGAGGGCAGTGCATACAACTCTGAAAGCTCTACTAACTTGTGCTTAGAGCTTTCACTTCGCATAAAAAAAGTAAATAAAAATAGTTAATTTCTAGTGTTTAACAAGGAAGCCACAAAATGAAAATAACTTGTCCCACAGAAATGTTAACAAATGTGTTGAGATGTGTTTGCCTTTCCCCTTTTTGTCAGCAAATCCTGCTTTGAGGCCACACAGGGAATTGAATCAACCGATCTATCACAAGAAACTTGTAGTGGTGCATCAGATGGGAAGGGGAGAGCAGGCAAGAATGAGCAGTTGGGTAGGGAGAAGGCAGAACTACTTATTTTGCCTCAAGAATTATTAGAAATTTTTATTACAGTGATTTTTTTGCCATGCTAGTCTTTTGTTTCTGTGTTGTTCTTTTCCCATGTCAGAAGGTCCACAAAATGAACGTTAAGCATTCAGTGACAGTATTTGAAGTTCTTGTACTTCATATCTTTTTTTTTTCTTTAGTAGGAAAAGAAAATCTTTTCCTATACCACAAAGAATGTTTTTGCCCTGGTA
This sequence comes from Pterocles gutturalis, assembly GCF_000699245.1. Lineage (NCBI taxonomy): Eukaryota > Metazoa > Chordata > Aves > Pterocliformes > Pteroclidae > Pterocles > Pterocles gutturalis. The sequence goes on along the minus strand of NW_010143874.1, from coordinate 24,854 downwards.
TGTTACATATGTGTATGTAACAGTGGCCCATAGTCTTATTTTCATCCATGAGCCTTATTTTCATTCATGAGATGTTTTCCTTCCAGATTAAAAAAGAACCATGTCTAAATGACACATTTTCCTTAGAACATGTATGTCACTAAAACAATGTGAAAACACAGAAGTAGAAAAAGCAAGCATGTTAAAAAATAATCCCCTACTGAATATATTGGCAGCTGCTGGTATTTAGTAAGGTGACTAGCATCTGTGAATGTTTTATGTATATACACGTACGCTTTATATTTCTGAGAGAACCCTCCACTGTGAGGTCCTCAACTGGAGGAGTTGTTTGCTGATGAGATTGGCCTTTTATTCTATATGGAAGCTGTTGATTCTTAAAACCAGAAGAGACACAACCCATAAAATAAATTATAGGATATTCTGCTGAAATTTTTCAAAAATTTTCTTCCTTTTTGAATTGAAATACAGCTGAGACTGGAGTTGGTTATACATGATACATTACTTCTCTTAATCCTTACTATAAAATTACTTGATTACTGAACTGATCTGAGTGCCAAATAGTTTGTGCTATAATTTAGCTGCAATTTTCACCAATCTAGTTGTTTTTATGTAAGAACAGATAGTTACTGCAGTACCAAAAAGCTTAGTTGTTTTGAATGCATTGATGAGAAAAGAAATACATACCACAAGTAGTTTTGTTAGAAAAATAAGGTAATTTACAAAGTTATACAAACTGTCTGAAAAGTTTTAGTAGTAGTAAGTCTTTACGCTCAACTGAGGAGGATTAATTTTGTAATTTGCAAGATCAGGAGGGACTATACACAGTGCCCTCACTTCCCCAGTTACTGCTAGTTGTGGAGTCTGCTTAATAATTAAGCTACCAATATGCCTCACACTTTAAAAGTTATTTTCATTTGTGTAAGACTGACATATTACTTTTGTTCTTCAGGAGACAGATAAATAACTACATACTAGTAACAGTGCCATTAAATACTCTGTGGACTGGAGATGAAGTTTAATAAGCTGCAGAGGTGAAGTTTGGAAAGCAGTAGAGAAACTGAAACAAACTTCCAGGTAAGTTCATAATTTTTGCCTTAAAAAAAAAAAAAGAGACGTAATTGTTTAGAAACATATTCCAAGCTGAAGACATGAGTTTATTTAATGTCTGAGACATTTGCATTTAAATACAGTAAAAAAAACCCCACATCCCAAACAGTTTACTGTATGAGTCTCCAGTATTCATATACCACGGTTTACAAAAAAGAAAACACTACATCTAAATATGAAGGTTTTATTCCACATAAAATATGCACAATTAGAGAATCACTTAATAAAAAGCTGTAACTCAAAAGTAAGAACAATAAATTACTAGAATACTGTGTTATTAAAAGCTTGATTTCCATGTAAACTTCCCTTGTTATTTAAAAGATCTGCTCTGGCAAGAAAATAATTGGTTTCTAGTAAACAAAATACCTGATCTATGGCAGTTAGCTGTGTCTTTTAACATAGAATGCACATCTAAGCTACGGAAATTCACTTAAGAATTACATAAGTAGCTGTACAATGTTTTTTAAAAGTCTGCTTTCCTGAAACTGTGCCTCTTTTGCTTAGTAAACTTAAGTAAACTACCATCTAACTACTACTTGTTTTAATAGATTTGTCAACAAGTGTAGCAGCATTAAAGAGTACTGAAAGCAACTTAATTTATTCAGATTTCATGTATCTTTTGACTTGCAGTAGGATTTTATTTTTTTTTTGGTACAAATTAGTTATATAACAGGAAAGGAAACTATCATGCTCTGAGAGATAGCTGTATACTAGCAGTTATGTAGTTTCTATTTAAAATTCCTGTGGAGAACAGAAATGGATAATACCACACTTCTATTAACAGCAGCTAAAATATAATATTTGTATTAATTCTTTTACCAATTAAAACACTTCAAAGATATTGTAATTAACAGTAGGAAATAAAAGTATTTAAGTACCATAACTGAGAAATAGCTCGTATTAATCGTATTCAATCACAGTATTCAAGCTTTAAAATATGAAGTTTCTTTAAAAGCACAAATAAATATTATTAATAGCTCTACTATAGATTTATGGAAAACAAAGCCTGCTTTTCCTAACTTAATGTATTAAATATGGCCTACTTATACTTCAGTAAAATAATGTCAGACATCACTGAGCAGAATTAGAAGCATTCAGAGCTTTCAAAAATGGCCACATTATTTGTATTTTTATTTAATCCAGGCCATACTGATAAACAATACAACTAATCATAACAAAATTAAGGTCATTTGCAGTTTACAATTAAATACAGCAGAGCCAAGCCTGAATTAGAACTGTGTCACCTAACACACCCCTTTAAAAATTGATTCTTTCATAATTCTCAACAAAAATTTTAGGAGATCTTTCCTCTGTCTTGCCTGTCAGGCAAATTGCTATTTGTGCAAATTTAAATACAGTACATTGACCTTAATGTAACAGTGGACAGATAGTGAAGGAAGAAGTGTTCAACAAATCTGCTGCACAGTAAGACTTTTTCAGAGTGCAGAGTATGTCTACTATAAAGTGCTTCTCTTAATAAATTACATTGATAATAGTATAGATGTTTACCTAGTTTTAAAGCGTAAATTGCTTAGTAAATAGTTTAATCTCCCCATACCTCCCCAATCCCGCAAGGCACATTCAAAACACAAGCAAAGCACTAATTAACTGTGAAAGATTAAGCTACAATAAAAAGTTCTTGAGTGGTAGTAAACTGCTGACTAGGTTTGTAAACAGTACCATCCCATTGAATCTCCAAGTTCATGCATTACTGAAGTAAATTTCTTTGAAAGCAGCTTTTTAACTCCAGATGAACAATCAAGCCAGCTTTCTTTGTAATACACTACTGTGCTTCAGTATTTTGATTTTGGAATCCCACTTCTTTTGTCACTTGCATGAAAACGCCTCTAAACTTAATTTACAGTTAACACAACTGATTACTGGCTGTTTAGATCTATTCAGTGTTTTTTTAAATGCATGTGAAGTTCACCTCTACTGTTCAAGTTTACAATGAAGTTATGTTCAACGCTCTCAAGAGGTTTTGGTTATGTGAAAACATAGCGGGGCTCTTTTGTGGGGGCCTTAATTTTGACTTGATGTTAATTTTGACTTGATAGAAGTAATTAGCTTCTATAAGACTAAAATGGTAGGTAGGATCACACTGAGTAATTAATTTCTTCAGGTTAGTTTTAAGACCAACTTTTAGAACCTTCTTTAGAAAAGAAGTTACATGCAAAGTACATCACCACAAGTGATCTCCTGTATAAAATACTGAAATGGGATTTACTTAATCATGCTTCCAAAAATGTTTCACAACTTAAAAAGCAAGTAATTCCACTAACATCAGGTAGAGCTTACAAAAACAGTCCAGGTGCTCACACAAGGTATGCATAGCTACACATTGCCTTCATACCACAGAAGATGAAGCTACATGAGCAAAAGGCATTCCATCACTTTTCAAAAATTTCACATTGAGTTCATTTCAGCTCTCACAATTCTTGCAACAGAGCAAACAAAACCAGAAGTATGAACACCAGAGTTCCAAGTTTTCCTCCTGTTTGTCATTCTAGTTTAGCGTTTTATCACCACCTGCTCATATGCTCCAGCTCCTACTCTGAAAGAATGTTTGAAAGAAGTTAGCTTCCATTTAAATTGGAATTGAACTAAACAGCAAGTATCACAGATCAGCAAGTTTACTGTTTAAAAAAAAAAACCCAACCAAGCAACCCCCCCCAAAAATAAACTGACAAAAAACCCCCAGTGAAACAGCTAGTACTAGAACAGATAAATGTGAAGGGTAGAAAACATGCGTAATTACCATGCCACTGAGTAACCTACAGTTTAATGCATTAAAGTATTTTGTGTTATGCTACAGTCAAAATGAAGAATGATAAATAATGCTACTGAAGAAGAATTTACTGTTGGACTTCTCTATACTTCCTTAAAAGTTATTTTCTGGGTACCTCTCTCACCCCAGCTATATAGTATGTAGCTAATACTTTTTATATACATTTATACATAAATAGATAAATGTCTCTAAAAAAAAGTAAGTGATAGTCTTCTTATGTTAAGATACAAGAAAAAGTCTTCCAGTCTTTTCTTCACACTGAATTGTAAATGCACGGTTACAGAACTGTCTCACTCCCCATGTGACAGAGCATAGCACGTTGTTTTACATGGCAAATTGCAGTACTATGTCAAAAATTAATAGGGCAAGCTCTGCCTTAGTATAATATTCTGCCTGGGCTGTTCTGGCAACTGAATTAGGACAGATCTCTGTATACTACTGTAGTGTGCTCTGTAACCATACATGTTATCCTAGATAGAAATTAGTGTGCCCAGATTGCAAATAGGTTAGTGAATTATCTTTAACCATCAGTATTGCTTGCCTGTGTAAATGTAATTGTTTTATCACTTTCAGCACATTATCAGCTGCCTTTATATCTAAGTCCAGAAATACTTGCTGAAATACAGATGCTATGCTAATTTATTGAGATAAAGGAAAATCTTAAAAGTTATGCTGGAGTGCAGAATCATGGTATTGGAGCATATTCTTACCTGGTTTTCATGTTTTCTCATCTGAGAAGAGTAATACATCTAGGTCAAGTCATATGAGAGTATTTGTAGAGGGTTTAGAGAAGGAAAAAAAATATCTCTGGTTCTAAAACAACTACAAGAAGATAACCTGAAGCAGATTATCAAGAGAGTGTTTGAGGCTACAAATAGTTGAAAGATGAACAAGCCATTGAAATGGGAATAGTGTAGCATATGGAAACAGAAGGACATATGAGCAAAACTGAAGTGAGGAAAATTAGGCTTGTTATCAGGAAGACATGAAAGTTTTATAATATAAAGGGGGATGTATAAAACACCAAAGACTTTCTTCCAGCTCCAGAGAGTAATGTAGCAAGTCTATAGAGCTAAGATTTCAAACTGGTGTCTGTTTCCTGTGTCCGTACTGAAACATTGCTCATATCTGAACACTTTGAACCTGAGACTCTTCAGAACCTCCAAAAGTTATAATTCTTATGGCTGACACATCAATTTATTTTGGAACTAACCTGTGTTTTGTTTTAAAACCTGACAATCTAGTTCCTTTGGTGCCTTTAAGTGATATACAAAGATCAAGAATGTATGTACTGAATAATTGCTGTATAAGATGCATTTTTGTTTACTATTACCTATGGATTAGTTGTTCAGGATACATACCTGTTAGGTAGATGATGGCTTCCAAAAGAAGTGCTTCCACCAGGGCCCACAAATAATCTTAAACCTTCTTCTAAAAAGCAAGGGAATTAACATATGTTAGCTTCCTTTAATGTTGCCCTAGCTAAAACTAAGTCATTTTGAATCTGCCAGTTTTGTAACTGATACTTTCAGATGTAAATGTTTTAAGTAATGAAGAACTAAACTTCACATGGTACAGGTTGGGGGAACTGCCTTCCTCATAGATTTGCCACTGCTCTTTTCTTTTCAGGCTTAAAGTAATTCTCTGGGAAAGCTACCCAAGTCGCGCAAGGGTCTTTTTAACTTCTGGGAGACAGGATGAAGCAGAAAATGTCCTTATGATTACAAGCAGCAGAGACTATGACAAGAGTGGGTTTTCATAAGGCCTGTTAATGTGCATCAATTTTCCCTAAGCTTCCTTGTTTATTTCCATACCTTCTGCACTTGAGTCTAAACTGAAGTCTTGAGTCTGCAGTATTTTTTCAACTATGTCATCAGCATCAACTCTGGTAGCATCGACCCTCTTCAGCTGTGACTCCACAGAGTCTTGCTTTACAGGATGTCTGCAAAAATAAATATATTTAGAGCTCTGAGAAGTGATATTGTAAATTGCATTTTACTTCTTCTAGATAAGGCTTTCAAGTGAAGTGTACCTGCAGAGTTTTTCTGATGATGCATCTTTAACAGATGTATCGACATTAGCTTCAGTTACTTTTGGCTCAGTCACTTCACATGGCTCTAGAATACTTCCAATTCCTGTTGAGGTACTCCCCACCGAGGTGTTTCTCCTGTGGCAGAGTTCAGACAGACTGGATGATCTAGAGTGACACGTGCTATAACCTGTTGGGAAAGCATAGGAGAGCTAGATGAGGTATGTTGTTGACAGCCAAGGTCATTACTTATATTTTACCATCCTGAAAGCACAATTTGTGTTTTGTGTTCTTGAAAAGAGACTTCAAAAACCTTACGAATGTATGTGCATACACCAACTAGGCAATTCACTTTGGTTTTTATATTCCAGCACATGCTGTTTTATTTTTTTTTCTAAATAACTCTTGCTTCCTAACAAATACAGTGACTTGGTGTTATTGCTTCCCCTTCAGCTTTTAGAGCTGAGTAAGTATCCATTTGTACGTTATTTGTTTTTACAGATGGAATAGGTAAAAATCTCATTCAGGTATGTTGATTGGAGGGAGCTAAGGGAAAAAGCTGTCTCACATCTGAACAGATAATTCATTGTGCTTTTAAGAGGAGAAAAATTTTACTCTCCTCACACCTAAAACTCCTAGGAAAAAGCTTTCAACTTCAAACTGGTTTTTTTACCATATAAAGTGTGCTTATTTTCTACAGTCTAAAACTGTAAAAGTAAATAAACCCCAACAATTAATAACAAAATTAACAGCTACCTGACAGTTTTGACTGCTGACTTGCATAGCTTGATGTTCTGGAATGTCCACATGCACCAAGTTCGTCTGGGACTGAGGCACTCTTTGATGAGATATCTGCAACATATGCAAGTCAGATACCGTTGCTAAAGCCAGCTTTGTTATTGCATGTTATTAACCCCATGAAAAAACCTCACATTTCAATCTGTAATGAAGTGATTTAATAGTGTTTTTTTGAATAGTCTAAATTTCAGAGTAACTACTTCAATTTTAAACAATACTTAGAACTTTTACCCCTCAAAGTTTACTCAGTTATGCATATCCCTATGAGTCATAAGTTGAAAATCAAATTAAATGCCCAGCCAAAATAGAACTTCAAATCAAGAAATGCATCACACGGAAAATGCAAGATTTTAATTGTGAAAAAGGAGGTAGGCTATCAATTCAATTTATGTTCTTTCTTGCCTTTAAATAGACCGTTACAAAAGTAAGAAAAGAGAGATTCCACTGATGTTATCTAGGAGAGTGTCTCTCAACACGTAATCAAAGAAGGTCCCCTTGTGGGCTAACTGTCAGCATCTCTCTAAGATTTGAAGTATTTTGTACATCTTGAAGCTACAAAACCAGTTATAAAAGAATTGAGAAATTAAGAGCATGATTTTATACCTGCTATTCCCAGATGTACTACTTTTAAGTTTTCTCCACCTTTCCTGTCTTCATACAAAGATTCTGATTCTCCAGCAATTGCTATAGACATTGCTGTGGAAGGAGGCCTGTAAGAAAAAGTGGTTATGATTTGCTGTACTTTTGCTATAATCCCTCCAAATTGATCAGCACAGATACAGATTTTTCTTTTCAAGTAAGCTGGTTTAATTCATACTATGCTTCAAGTTAATAGACTTGTAACTTTTTTCCTGAAAACATGCTGCCTAGCTCCCTGTTTAAAAAAAAAAAAAAAAAAAAAAAAAGCTTTTGCTACTGAGCTTCAGGACGTTGTACAGAATCCATCTGCTCAGCCTTCAGTCCTTCAGGCTTCTGTGGGTCCTTGGAAAGGCTCTTCCTTTTTTTTGATGATTGATGGAGTGAAAAGTGTTTATTTTGAAGTTCTAATTTTTTTTAAGTGTATGAATCACAGGATAATTTATGTGCTAAGAATATATATATAAATTCAGTGCTTCATGGAATACATTACAACATGGTAAGTTAAAATAAACAAACAAACCCGCACAATGCCAGTTGGCCTAGTTCGCTTGTGCACTGTGATGTGCTCCTGGCTTTGGTTCATCTCTCTTACAGTACACAAGGAGCTTCTGGGCTGATAACCCCCCACTCCTAACAAAGTTACCAGATGATTACTGTCTCCAAAGTTACCATGGATATTACCATCTCCATGTATTCCCCTCTAAATTCTACCTCCTGCAAATTAAGAAAAAGCATCATGTATGACATAATTTAAATTTAGTTCCATATTAAATAAAGGATTTAATAAAACTTAACTGCTTGTTTCAGTTTATACCAAGACCCAAAAGGATATTTTATTAGAATGAATAAACCTCTAAGTTTGTGTTTTGCTAGTGCAAAAGAAACCCATTAGAACATGACAAAGTGTAAGTAATCTTCTCTTGCAAGCAAATACAACTAAAATACATTTCAAGATGTTACCTACAGTTTTTTTAATACTTTGTTATTTTTTATTTTGGGAACAGACTGTTGGTCTGCATACAAGTGGATATTTGTTGACATTTTTCGATTTCACATATTCAACAAATTAGTGACTGTCTTTATGCAATAACATATTCCCTCTTATGTTACATTTGGAAGTAGAGAGAAAGTGAAAAAGCACTTTGGGAACTATAATGCTTGTGTGACTTAACTGCCTAACATACATTTGAAAGGAGGAACTGAATGCTTTCAGGAATGTCACCCCAGATCAAACATCAAGACTTCTAAGCTTCTTCATAAACTATGCAGCTGATTTTGGATTTTTAAATTGTTTTGAAGTTTATTTTTCCTTCTAGAAAAAAACATCTGGGTTAGATAAATTTTTTGTTCTGTTTGTGTTGAAAAGTTTACATTCCAGGAAATGGTTGTATCATCAGTTTGGAAGAAAATCCCAAATCTGAATAAATTCAGTTAGAGCTTTTTTCCTAGGGAGCCAGAAAACTATTTAGATACTAATTTCAACTATTTTAGTACCAGTCATTGGTTTATTAACATACAAGGCTAATGATTAGTTAGTTGCCTTTGAGAAATTGTTTATCAGTGTCAATGATATATTTGCTAATAGGCCTGACTTGAAGTAAATCAAGGGGTGCTAAATAGCTAGGGATACTTAAAAGCTTTGCCCAGTCAAACAAATTCAGATAATATCCTCTTACTATTTATTCATTAAGCACAACATGAGATTTCACAATGTTCTGTTCTTATTGAAGGTTAGAAGAAGAGAGGAGAAAGGGCCTTTAGTGGTGCAAGGGGACATTGAAGAGTTCCTGTGGGTGAGTCATCTGAGCTAGACTGGTGCAGGCAACATTCTCGCATCTCCTCAAAAATAAAGGTTACAGCCACAGCAGTAATGCACAGTCTCTCGTTACTCCAGGAAACTGTTCTCGATTGTCCTGATTATGGAAGAACCTACCTTGAACCAGCTACAACCTACAAATCATGATTACTTCATACTTGTACCTCAGACTGAGTTAGGAGATAAGTGCTGCTTTTCTCAGTGCTGCAGCCTCATTTCACTTCAATCTTCTTTACTTAAGGAAGACTTTGGTATATGTTTACTGCTACAGATTAAGGCTGTATGAGATTATTATCCCTCTTCATGGGATTATTCAGAGAGACATTGATTGTCTACATTAATCTGATAAAAGATGAGTTTAAATTCAGTTTATGAGAGTATTTTGAATTAAAAAAACCCTAATACATACTGAAGTAAAAGTGGTTTAGTGGAGCAGTTTGTGCATCCACATCTTTACAATGGAAGAAATGTTTCATCCAACATAAGGTCTGAAAGCATAAATAGAAATTGAGAACCTACACAAATGTTGAGATTGACATAACAAGGGTGAAGCTAGCAATTTTTTCAAGATTGTTTTCCTTAAGCTGATTTTTTCTTTTCAAGTTATAGGTAATATTTGGAACTCTGCCTTAGATTGTTTTGAAAAGGCTAACATGAGAACAAGCATGTTGCAAAGGTCTTTCTAGCCTTGCATCCTGTTTCTGTCAGCAGCAAACAACAGATGCTAAGCGAATATGGCACACATAGTAATGTATCTCCTGAATATTCTTCCAGCATCTCCTCATCTGTAGCTTAGGTATTTCTTGAGCCTCACGAGATGTCTTATACTTCATAGCCCTCCATTTTTTTTTTATTCAGGAATTTGTTTTCTTTCTTGAGCTTTTAGTATTCACATTGTGTTGTAGCAAGGAGTTCCCATCTTAATCATGTGTTGTGGGAAGAAAATACGTCCTCTAATTTTGATTCCATCTCCTACTAATTTCAGTAAAACAACATGGTCAATGAACTGAATAAAGTTTATTTTGAAGGAATTATTTAATCAACCCCCTCCTCCAAAGATATTGTGACAAGTAAAAATAGAGCTAAGTTGGTTTAAACCTGATCTAGACAAAATTGCCATGTACTGTCATATAGAATTAGAAAATATTGACATTAAACTGAAGAGCACATATGCTTCAAGCAACGCAGCCTACCAACATTCTAAGTTACAGAAAAGCAGTGGCATTAACAGTCTTGGCAGGTACTGAGGAATTTTACACACTGCATTCATGGAAGTAGATTCTATACATATCTCTAAGCCTATCCTTAAAATGAATGGCTTTCAGGTTATTATAAAATACCTCTTATAATACAAATGACATGTGAGAGTTTTTTACTTCCTACTGATCAGAATAATTAGGTCATAGTTAGCAATACAGCAATATTCTCTGGAAATAGGAAGCTTATCAGTTGCGCTGGTTCAGTTATTCACTAAGCTATGGGTGCCTCATAGCAAAATGGCTCATTAGTCTAGAAGGAAGGCAACAATTTCATCTTAGTCATGACTAGGTTTTTCCCTAGCATCTGTGATTTTTCTGTCCTGTCACTAGTTAGGGAAGTTAACACGGTCTAGCAAAACTATTACATTTCCTTAACTACAGATTGAGGACAATGAGCCCAAAGGATCCTGAATACATAGCAGTGTATTTTCCTAGCTACCTCCTCACTCAGATGTTAACTCTTACATCTTTCACTAGGTTGCATAATGTCTTTGCTAACCAAGCATCTCTAAGTGCTTTCTCTTGTACTATCGTATCACACTTCTGGTTTTGTTTTTTTTTTTTTTAAATAAATATTTTAAAGTCATCTGAGACTTACTTGTGAATAAAAGGTGTAACAGCACATTTTCCAAACACAAGTATTAGTCAGATCACCCTATACAAAGTGTATTTATATAAGCTTGCTGCAGGAACAGTTTCCCTTAAGTGTTTCATTTATTTATTTATTTATTTATTTTTGATTAGAGATGTACAGGCTACTGTTCTTTGCTTGAAAATATAGTAAATATTTAACAGCAGGGAGAACTGATAGTTATACTGGTATTTTTACCATGTTAGGCATTATTCAGCTACCACCCCACTTTTTTTTGTGCCCCCTTTTTTTTTTTTAACATTATTGCCAGATTGGAGAGATTTTTAAATGCAAAGTAGTGTAATTCTGGACACAGAATGACCAAAACATTATCCCACAGAGATTTTTTTTTTTAATTAACTTACGTTTTAAAGCATGGGTCTCCAGACATTAGCTGCATGTTGATCAAAACCTACACATTGAGAAAACAAAACCTACTGTAAGAAAAAAAAAAAAAAAAAGGAACTAGTCTGTGATACATGGTCATATCACTATGTTATACTTGCCAGAAATCTTACATTTAAGTAAAATAAAATGGCATCATCACATATGGAAATAAACACATCTGTGCAAAAACCTAAATCTTTTTTTCTTGCTACATGTGCAAACAACAAAAAAATTGCATTTAAAGTGACATGGTTGCACGTAGAAGACTCTGCAAAAGATAAATAGATCAAGAAGAACCTTAGGATCATTAATAGTTAAGATGGCTTCAAGGGAAAAATAAAGAGATAGGAAATCTAAAAGATTAATGAGCAAACAGAATATTGTTTAAAACAGCAGGTGCTGAAGTGTGTTCTTTGCTGAGAGTGTTTGGCAAACTGCTAGCGTACAAGAACTGGTTGTGCTAACATGAGAGATATAGTAAAACCACAAAAGGTAAATAATGCCATAGGACAACAACGCATTGAGAAGGCTTGTGAGCTGGGTCAAAGCCATCAATTCAAAGTTTTCTGGAAAAAGTCTATGATTGTCTTAAAGACATCAGAAAATGCATGCTTAAACGCTACACTCAGTAGTATAAGAAATTAATCCTAGTGTGTTGGTAGGAAAAGAAGTTTTAAAAAATTTACTTGTAACATTCTGTGTGTAATTATTCTCAGGTTAGTGCAGCTTATGCAATTTTTTAAACTCCCTGGACTAATGGGAGAGAATGGCAGGCTTTCTTCCAACAATGCTCACCAATTGTTACATTGATTACTATCAAATAAAAAAGGGAAAGTTCCAGGAGCTGGGGAGGTGTTAAAGCTGGCTTATACATAAATAAGCCAATTAAGAGATTCACTCTTAGAAAAACTGCACAGGAAGTTGCCCAGTCTTAAACATATAATTGCAGCATTTATATGAATGTATTAATTTTTCATCATGCTTCCTTATTCAATTTTTCAATTCCTGTTAGAATAGGAATACCTTTTGAAAGCTTTTCTTTTACAGCTATCCAGCTCCATTCCAAAGAGTTTTAAATTTCATTAAGTGCTTAATAATACCACTTGTTCTCTGCTTTATTAATTCAAGTATGAGAAAGGAAGCAAATTACTTTCAGAATGGAGTTATCCTGTCTTGTATTTTTGGTATCATAACCTTCCAGTAAACAGCGACGAGTGGTATTTCCCGATCCAGCAAACTCTGCTAGATTTAGATCTGCAAATCCCAGCTGTTAAGAGAAAATAACAACGTTAGTAGTAAGCATATTACTAAATGAAGGTACTTGCTACATGCACAGTATTGAGTGCCACTTAACAGCAGCTCCTCTCAAATATGAATAAGAGGATGCCCATTAAAAGGAGTGGCCCAAGGCAAAAAGCAGAGAACAAACTTTGATGTCAAATTCTCCATAGTTCTATTTTCAGTTAAAAATTAAACTCTCAAGAGAAAAAAGAACAAGGAGAGTTTCTTTTATTTTTAAAAGTAAACACCTGCAGAAGGGTTTACTTTTGTCAACCATTTCAACTACTTAAATTGAAAAAAAAAATCTGGTGGTATAATATATGCTTATTAAACACACTGCTCAAGAGTTCCAACACCACTGTGTCACTATAGTGCACATAATGAAATCATGGGTATTAGAGTACTGTTCTGGAATTACTTTAAAAGGGCATAAAATGACAAGAAACAAAAGCTAATTCATAAGCAAAATTAGATACATCTCAATTTACCTTTGCATATGCCTTTCCTCCTTTTAACTCCTAGAAAAAAAAAATGAAAAAAAGACATGCCATTAAGCTATTAAAGATCCTGACTGGGTTTTTTGTTTGTTTGGTTTTTTTTTTTTTAAAATGCAAATAGTAATCTTCATTTTCAAATAGCTCAACACACATTTGTTAGGCTGTACTGTTGTCATTTAGAACTTCGTATTAAGAACGTCATTGGTGCAGGCCAGCAGGAGACTGTCATTTTGTGGAGGGGCAGAAGGGTGAGTGCCTGATGCCGACCAGTGTTTGGTAAATAAGTGTTCTTTTCAATAAGTACGTAAAAAAACATGAATTAGTGAAACTATGGTAATTAATAAGATTACTACAAAAAATTTTAGAAGAAGAATACCTGACATGATTACAGCTAAAATTTGCTTTATGAAATTTATCAGGCATTTAAAAATTAAACCAAAACAATAGAAGAAAGAGCAGGGAAAAGAGGAGAGAAGGGAAAAAGAGCTCCTTACCTTCCGTACAGATACCCTGCAAATGCAAGTATCCAGAATCCCTGTAGTGGCACTGGCGCTGATTTTACACATAAATAGGAACTTTTTGTTCCAGCGGACACAGTTTGCCTGTACTACCTCCCTACAAATAGAGAACATATTCTTACTATCAGTTGCTTATACATTCAGGACCATAAAAATGCAATAGGACAGCTCAAGACACAGGCAGTAGAACCAGTGATTGTAGAGTGGTCACTTCATGCAGAATCTGTTCCAAGGCCTGAATAATCATCCTTCATTCTTCTCTTTGTGTAAGAAGACTAATAACTGTTTCAAGCCTTGATCACAATATTAGACCTACAGAAAAATTCAACAACTACATGTTTTTGCAAATCAAGCAGACTGTGATTTCACCAGTTTGCCTCAGGAATTAGACCTACAGAAAAATTCAACAACTACGTGTTTTTGCAAATCAAGCAGACCGTGATTTCACCAGTTTGCCTCAGGGGAGTGAAGTCTTCCTGAACATTAGCTCTCAGGCATTGTCTTCCAAGCTGCTGAGCTTTGGAATGTACTGAAGATACCGTCTTTGCCAAGTAGTTATCCAATACAGAGAAAGGGAGCATCGTACAAGCAGAATTAAATAAATTTGAGGCCTGGTAAAATACAAAGGAGATGATGTACAATAACCATATTCAAAGTAATGCACTTGGACCAAAAAAGAATTTCAGCTACATATTGGGAGCTTGCCATTTGAGAGCAAAATAAGACAACTAATATCTGAATGGATTTGTTCAGCACAGGAGGATTACAACCTGACAGTATGATGCAGCTGAGAAAAAGACAAAATGGAGGATGCTTTCAGCTAAATTGATGTCATTATGTAAGGCTCAAATGGAACAAAATCTGTTTGAGTAACTCTGGTTGAGCAAGAACAGACTCCAGAATGAACAGGTGCAGGGAGGACAACTAGAAAGCTCCTTTATCTTGTAAGAAAAAAATACATATAATAAAAATACATTAGTGGTTCAAACACTTTAGAGACCAAATAAACTTTAAGTCAGAAGAAAAGCAGCTAGTACCAAAATAAGGCATAATCCAACACCCATTTAAAACTGAAAATTACAAGGTCTCAAACCACAGTGCAAGTTTCTAGAACAGCCTCAAATAAGAGAAGTAGGAGCAAAAAAATCTTACTGTGATTAAGGAAAAGGTTGGCCAGTTTGTCAGTAACAAGCTATGTAAGGACTGTGATTCTGAGGGACCTGCCTCAATGATCAAAAGCTCTTTCTTAGTCCCTTGTTTGTAAATTCTGAACTTGGATCTGTGGAGAAACTGTGATAATTTCTTCTACTGCTCTAATCATTGAAGTACAGTCTTTACATATTAAAGTAATATTTGTACTTCTGTTTCTCTTCCATTTTCCAATACTTACATTCCTATGTTTTTTATTAACTTCATACAGCAGATTATTATTGAAGATCCAGTCTGATATCTTTAACAGAGGTAGGATTCTATGGCTCCACTTAAGTTGGAGTCGGAGTTTATCACCTGTGGAGAAATGATGACTTGCAAGGCTCACGCAAAAGCTCTGATTTGCTGTGCTGGTAAGGCTGCCAGCTACAGCGTTTACTGGCACCAGGACTTGGTAATGTAGGAATAACCTAGCCTGCTTGAAATGAGTCAGTTTAATGACCACAGACTAACGGATTCTGATGATACAACACTGAGTCATATTCAAACATGTGACCTAAAACGAACAGCCTCTGTAGTCCATGAGCTATGGTTTATCCATTATGTTTTATATCATAAACTTTCCTGTGCTTTGGAAAAAAAAATCCCAAACTGCCAGTATGTGAATTGGTTAAATCCAAAATAGAACCTGAATTCGAAAAAGGCCATTTACTAACAGTTACATCCTCTACTGGAAACCAGCTCAAGCAAGAGGTCATCAAGTAAAATACAACCTTAAAGGGATACTTGATAACTGCTAACATTTGTTACACTTAGAAAGCGTAGGAATAACTATTGTAGCACTTACGTGATAGTTGCTCAACCCTCAGGTAAAGAAAATAGTCAACTAGATGTCCACTATCGAGCAGAACACAGCTATCCAAGTGCTTGGGTATCTAGGGTCTGCATATTTGTAGGTTTCATACACTGTACCTAAAGATAATGCAGCTTCTGAGGATGCTCTTTTTCTGCAGATCACAGTGGTCCAATAACTTAGAAAGCAAAGAACTTTAAAAAAAAATAAAAAAGGGAGATTTTCTAAGTAACATTTTGAGCTTATCCTAAAAATGAAAAAATTAAAGGTCCTCTTCTCTTAAAAACATCACCACATCAAAATCAGTTTTACCTTTTTCTTGAGCTGTCTAGCTACAAATTTTTGCTTCAAATAGAGAAGGGCTATTTATGTCATTACCTTAAGTCATTAAATTCAGTATTGTACTCTGATCTGTCAACAGTGCTGTCAGGGTAGACTGAGAATACTAGAAGCTCTAATGAAACAATACTGATGTCCTGTTGTGAGCACCAGAAGCAATAGGCCTGCATTGATACTGAAAAACAACAGGCTTGTTCACACCCTCACTCCTGCTGGATCTTAGTTTTAGCACAGCACTCTAGTTAAAAAAACTCTGCATTAAGGGGTTAATTAAAAATGCTTGTCATAAAGTGATGATTGTAGCCGGCTCTCTGTTTTACTGGACTTCAAAGAGTTACCAAAATTAAATCTTATCATAAATATCTAATCAATACTAAAATGCAGGCAATTATACAAACCTTTATTAAGTTCTAAAAGGGAAGAACTCTTAACAATCCTTTGACTTAAGCTCTGTCTGTAGTCTCAGATCACAGCATGTCAGCTATGGCCCTGAATCGATAGGGAGCCTGTATTTGCACGTTACTATGCATCCAATAGCACCTGCAAGACAATCCAGTCTCGGGTGTCCTTTTGGAAACTAGAAGCATTGTAGATTTTTTGCTATTCATTATAAGGCTATAAAACAATGCTACAAGGCTGAAAGTGTTCACTTGTCATCCATAAAGGTCAGAAAATCCCTTCTCATAGCACCTGCTCATAAAGCAAGTAGGACAGTTGTCATCACCCTTACCATCCTTCTGTTATCACCCAGGATACCATTGGGACTACCAGTAACAGAATCACTTCTCCTCCTATTAATCATTTCACTAAGTTCTTGTAGTGTTTTTACATCTGTAATATTTACAGTTATTAATAATACTTCTTCCTACAAATAATGCCTTTGATGTTCTAGATGTATCTGTAAACTCATAAGGTCAAAATAATGTACTGAAATCTTTGTACAACTTAGTATTATGGTTCAGGTTATGTTTCTGCTTTTCAGAACAGCTTTCCACCTCTACAGCAAGCTACAGTCAAAGCAGCTTTACGTTGTACAGTCATATAGTGGTCCAGATATCACTAATATTATGGTAAAAGATAATTCAGTCAACATTAAATGTAGTAATTTTTGCTTCTAAGTACAAGACAGATGTAAGTAACCTCTGCTTGATGAATGTAAGTGTCCTTAAAACCTTTAAGGATCTTGGAATTTATTTCAGCATACCAATACTACTATATGTGTATAATTGTTCAAGTAAGGAAGATAGCACAAAAACAGTACAGTTTTGGAAGACTCAATCCACTCATGTCACAGGTGAGGATTTATTCAGGAAAATAATTTCATAAACACTAAATAGGATGATCAGGTTTTTAAGTTCTCTTATGAACAAGAAATTAAAAGTTACAGTAAAAATGCCTTAGTTATAGATACTGATGCTCTAATTCTTGTAAAAATAAAATCAGGTAAAACTAGGAATACCCCTTCCTCCTCATAAGGACCTCAAAAAAGTATCACTAGTTTCTTTAACTGGCATATTGTCACTTTTTTGTAAAAAACAAGATATTTGAAACATTTGTACACAATGTGCAAAATAACCCAAATCACCCCTCCCCACCCCAAACAGTTCTTCTAATTCTGTTACACAAATAAAAAATTAATATATTTTATTGAAGGTAATCTTTGTGTGAAGAAAAACACCAGCAAGTTATTCCTCTCATGAGGAAAAAAACAAGTCAAATAATCAGAACATTTAACTTTTAAGAGTCATATCTAAGTTTCTGAGATTCTTAGTTCAAGTGCAAGGCCTTTAGAAAATAAACAGTCATATTGATTGGTTACTATGGAAATGAACCCAGATAACTTCTTGACAACTGTGTCTGTGCTACAGGGCATGCTGGAGAAAGCTTTCCGTTATGAGTCAGTTTCCTATGAGCCTCACACTCACTTTACCACGTGTAAAGCAAAACCAGTTGTTTTATGAATCAAAATACATCTCGGTTACTAGGATGCATTCAGATACATACTAGGTTTTCATGCTTTGGTTAACGAATCCTGTCAGGAAGACCTAACCAAGAATAAATTGAATAGACAGATATTTTAAGATAAACTGACTCCAAAGTATAGTTTATGTTACCGTCAGTTTAACAAATTAAGTGTTTTTTCTTTAGGACAATTTCACATTGGCTAAATTTCAAATGCAAAATTTCAGCTGTTGACAAGCCTTTTTCTGTATTTATTTTATGTACTGTACACAATTGCAGTTTAGAATGATGAATAAGTCTTGTTTTTTCTCTTCTGATCCACAAAAGAGAAATCGACAACAAACCCAATACAAAAGAAATAACAAATCCCAATCCAATCAACTCCTCATCCTAATTTATTAACAAGTGATTGTTCTTCTTTTCTTTTTTTTTTTTTTGAAGGTGTTTGTGACCAGCAGATTGTTTTTTCATTTCCACATGGATAAAGGATATACGACTAATGGCTTGGCTCAGCAAATAGCCACAAATGCAAAAGTAAATCATTTTTAAGGACCGTAAGGGTCATGGGAAAAATCCCTTCTTGCCAAATGGAAAAGCTTTAGCAGGAGAGGCTTAGAAATAAAAAAGCCAAAACTCCTTACAGGCATTTACCAAAATACTGCGTTCCGCTAATAAGAAAAATGTTTATTCAAGTTTTTATCTGAATTATTCTAGACAGCCAATTTTAAGATTTAGCCATATGGGGATGATTATGTTAAACAGATTGTTTTTCTAGTGCAATTATTTTAGAATCATTGGTCACCAAAGAAACAAAAAATTGGGAGCATTTGTTTCCAGTTTTAGGATGCCTTTCAGTCTTTGTATCAGACTACTTTCACATGAAATGACTTCTAGGAATACTTTTGGAATCAGTTGGGTCAGTACACTTCTTTACGTTAAGGAAAAGGGTGTTTACTCATACTTCTTACAGCTTTTGTACAGAATGTGAGTTACCTATTTGCTATAAATACCTTGAAAAAATAGCTTTTTTCACTCCATGAGGTAAATGGGAATATTCTTGTTATAATTTTTCTTTTTTTTAAAGCTGGCAGTTTCATGGAAAGGTTACTTTGGACTTCTAAGAATTGTTGAGACCAGGTTCTTAGAGTCCCAAGTACAGTGAATAAAATGCCTTTAGAAGAGTTCTCTGAGTGAGTGCAACTTTTCCAATATTGCCTAAGTTTTGCTTGCTTCTTTTAGGGGAGAAATGTATCATGTTGATGAGACAGCACAAGAGAAGCGAGGCTGCTGCAGTTCCACTCCCCAGATCCAACCAGTAGCGAGGCTGAAGATGTATTCCTGGTAAGCAGCCCCACACACCACACATACACAGCCAGCCACACAGAGCACTTGCAGAGACAGCCAGCACCAGCAGCCTCATCCTCCTCTGCTCTCTGGCTGAGCAGGACAGAGGACTGCTAGCAAGACCCGTATACATATGGCTCCCAGGACACACGACCTGCTTGACAGCTAACCCAGCTTGATCCCCAATAGCATTTACACACTCACACACCTGCGTTCACTCCAGGTGCTGGGACACAGGCACACAAGTGTCTGACTCCGGGTCCCACCCCAGTGGCCGGCACTTGGTTTCACCCATCTAGTCTCTCCACTTGCTAGCACCCAGGCACACGGCTGCTCTGGCCAACAATCCCAGGCCAGTTTCTGGCACCAAGACTCTCACTTGCTCCAGTTGCTGGTACAACGGACACACAGGGCCCTGTGACTCCAGTCCCACTCCCTGGCTGGCACTTATGTCCATTCACTGAGGCCTCTCCTGTCGCTGGCACCACAGACACCCGGGCCCTCTGACTCACACTCTTGACTCCAGTTGCTGGAACTCAGATCACCCCCCTGACACAAGGAGCAGAGAGCCCTTTACCCGGGAAAGAATTGGAAAGTAGTTTAATATGAAGATACACTAGGCTGCACTGATTAGAAACAGGGCATGACCAGACAAACGTACCAACCAGCAAAGTCTTTATATCTAACTGGCCCTTTTATCCCCTTACCTCTCTATTTTCCCCACACGTGTTCCTTGCCAAATCACCTAAATTAATGCATTCCTCCACTTTTAGATCCTCTCCTAAACATCCCATAATATATCTCAAAGCACTATGCAGCAACTCCCCTCAGTCCAGAAGGTGCTGTAGTGTTAGGTCAACATGATGAGTTTCTGGCCTGGACAATGGGGCTGAGGCTCTCCTGGGACAGCCTTGGCAGGGGCCCGGACAGGGTGTCCCCTTGTCCAAGTCCATAATTTCAGGTCTCCACCTGCCTCTGTGTCCCTGGGCTTGTGTAGATGGGCCTTTGATGGGCTGACAGCTCCTGTGAGGCTCCTGTGACATTCCTGGGACTAGCTGGAGCAGGGTATTATTTTAGGTCCCCCACCCTCCCCTGCCTTTGTTTCCTGCACTCGTGGGTGTGCATATGACCTTTTATCACCTAACCTAATAGCTTCCTTTCATCAACCCCTGTCTGAATAAACTTATTGTTAGCTCTGTCCTCATGATAGAAATACACTGTTTAGTAGATTGGAGTAACAGTTATTTGTGTTGTAGGATACAGTATTTTAAAATGGTGACAATGCGCCATTCATATATCTACTTTATCTATCTACCTATATATAGATATAAAACAGAACATCTTTCTTCTGCAGAATGCCAGAGCAGCTAAGAAAGAATGCCAATGTCATGATCTCACCTTGCAGAGCCAGGAATTAAGACATTAGCCTGTAATCTAACAGTTTATCAGACACACTTTTAGTGCCTTAGGTGGTTCGGGTACTTTACAGTAAGATTTGATGTTTCCTGGGCTATCTTTAGCATTAGGAAGGTATTGTTGGATATAGAGTTCTTATCTATACTAGGGAACACATAATGGTTTGGCATGCAAGAAAAGCATACCCTCTTGCACCCCTCTTATCCAAAATCTACTTCCATTTCAAATTTGTGCATGCTCACAGTTGAAGGAAAGGTACTCATGTAACACACTCCCAGAGCAACTGAGTGGCTTTCTTCTCAGTCTACCATCAAGCAAAACATTGGGCACTACTATTCAGTCCTCCAAAATCTACCAAGTAGCTCAGTATTTGTTAAGTGTTAAGATCCTCAGTAGAAGATTACTCTTACTGCACAGAAATGTAATCTTCTTATTTGGTTTAGATCCATACAGCTCAAGTGTTAAACAATACAGTTTACTCATGTCTTTTCTTTTAATATTTCTACTTTACACACAAACAAAAATATAAACAAGATTACCCAATAAACAGATCCTTCACTTTCAGATTAAACTAAAGTCCTTACTGTTAAATTGATAATGGAAGTAAAGACAAACACAAATAAACAAATACAAAATTGGCACAGCTATATTTAAAGCAAATAAAAAGAGATCTAGCACCAACACTAGTATCAATTTTATTAAACTGTATTCTATGCATCTAATACACGATTTAGTATCGTAACATACATGCTGCCTATGCATGAACCAATTCCAGCCTCATAATATTTAAAGAGCATTGAGCTACAAGGGAGCAAAAAATATTCAGTATAACTTTTCAAATACCAAGCTATACTTTAAGTTGTTAAGTTATTTGATAATCAGAATTCTAAATTTAGTCTTCATTTAGAAAGGTGCATCTCTAAGTTAGAGCTCAGAGCATGATCTCTGAAGTATACGCTGCAGTAATAAATTTATGCAAAGCTTCAATTTATTTAATATATTCAGGAAGAAATAGTTTACTCTTCCTTTAATATTTTGTTTTTCCTCCATGCCTGAGTGGTATAAGATGATAAATGCCCTCCAACAAAAACATTTTTTTCCTAAGCATTGCAAAAAACCCAAAGAAAACCAGACATTTACAAACAGAGCTTCAGTGTTTCACAAATTTCAGCACTAAGCAAAGCAGCAAACAGCTGGCTCTGCAGGAAGAGCTCCACTTGTTTACAGTGCACAAGTCCCCAGTTAATTTGTTGTTAGTACATGCAAAACTTCAACAGAGCAAAAAATTTCTATTCCACATGTTTTTACTTATAATAAACAGGTTAAATCTATAACTAGCAACATTTCATGTCAAATATGTCTTATAAAATATGTATAAACTGATCAGCACATGGAAATAGAGCAGCTTTGGAATACTTCTAAGGAAAAACTGCTGGTTACAGGCAAATACAAAGACCTAAAAGGGAATTAGCACTGTGAAGGGCAAACTGCATTAGCAAGACTGTAGCCAGCAGTTCAAAGGAAGCGATTGTTCCCCTCCATTGAACATTTGTGAGGCTGTATCTGCAGCACTGAGACCATTTTTGGGGCGCTCACTGTAGAAGTAAGACACTGATAAACTGAAGCAGGTCCAGGGGGTGAGAGATGAGGGTCTGGAGTCAGGAGTGAGGGTGATGAAACACCTGATGAAGGAGAAGTTGGGAAGGTGGGATTTTTACAATCTGAAGAAGAGGTGAAAGAAGATTTAATTGCTATCTTCAGCTATCTATGCTGAGTTAGAGAGAAGAGGGAGCCAGATGTTTCTTAGCAGGGAACGAAGAAGGGAAAACAGGCAACAACAAGAGAAATTCCAATAAAATAAGGGGAAAAAAGTGGTGAAGCAGAGGGGCAGGTTGTCTCTAAAGACTGGAATCTCCATTCTTACTGATTTTTTTAAAGTTGACAGGACAAAGCTCTGAGTTTCCTGATGTAATTGAAGTTAGCCTTGCATTGAGCAGAAAGTTGGACTACATGATCTCTAGCACTCCACTCCACCCTAAATTATTCCAAAAACAGAAATTGTCCTTAAAATATGAAGTCAGTGAGGTGCTACAGTGCTTGCAAGTGGCAGGTTTATGACAGCAAAATCCTGTGCTCTATGTACTGTGCTGGGGTCGGTGGGGGGAAAAACCAGCCCTCACCATCCCTTTTAAACCAAAGTGCCTCTTCTCCTGCACAGGCCAGACACTTTAAGTATAAAAGCTTTTCCTTCCACCCCTCCTCTTTAACAAGATGCCTGTTGTGGATCTCTCTTCAGGACCTCTGGACTGTCAAAAGGATTCATACATCGTGCAGGAGGATGAGAGTGATAGGGACAGTAATTCCATGTGACAGGTATGTTTTTCTAACAGGTACTTTTGTTTCAAGACAGAAAGCTGGTTAAGCTGAGTTACTACAGGAGAATTTTTCCCTTTCAAATACAGTAGCAGCAACAGGGAAAAACAATGGTTAAAAAGCAATTTGAAGAGTCCAGTGAGGCAGAAAATGTACTTGCTGGAGACAGAAAAAACAGATGTAGTTATAGGCAGTCCAGGAGGAGGTAGCCAAGCATCACTAGAATAAGAAGTACTTATTATTTGGAAGATAAGAAATCAATTTCTACAGAAGACAATTACATGCTCTAGGCTGTATCTCTTACTAATAAGAAAATATTAATGCAAGTAATGCAAGATATCTGAGACTGCCTCTCAGGACAGAAGAAAACCTTCCCTGGAATCTGTTGGAGAAAATAAATGTTTTGATGAAAAACTTAGTTCTCAGCCGCCCTTAATCTCTGTCTGTCACACAGATACCAATCATGATCAGCTTCTTAATTTTTAATGTTGTTTTGTAAAATAAGTGAAGGAGAAACAACAGCAATCTGAAGTGACAGAAATCAGATCTCAAAGGCAGGGGAATATGACCAAACTGAAGATTGCAGTCATAAGAACATACCAGCCAAGAAGTCCTTTCCTTGAGTGGGGTACTGGTGAAAATCAAGCTAAAAATGGAACTACCAGGCTTACAGCTACTGTAGCCTAAATCTATACAGTACAGCGTTGAAAGTACACCCTCAAGAAATAAGATCCTTTACTTTGCAAAACTTGATTTCCTTATATCCTGTCTGTTCTTTTGCTGCTGGTTGAGCAACAGCTCTGCCAGTGAGCAGTTACCTGCTCTAGGGGCCCATCAATTATTTCTTCAGGCTATTAAATTGAGGGCAGTTGCAGATAGCCTATACTTTCAATAGATTTTTATTTGCATTAGACTAGCCTTGAATAAATATGCTTAGTATTTAGTCAAGTCTATAATTAAAATAGTATTTTTCTGTTCAAAATAGGTGTAATTTCTGCCCTGGAGTAATCTTCTGTCCTTTCACGGTGCCATGGACATTATGTGCACAATATTTTATGACCGGACAGTGTATAGATGCATAGTATCCTGGAATCTGCACAAATATCCTGTATTGATGTATCCGGTTTCAAAGAGAGATATCTATTATCATTGGCATAAAAGAAATTAAAAA
The DNA here is from genome assembly GCF_000699245.1 of Pterocles gutturalis. Classification (NCBI taxonomy): domain Eukaryota; kingdom Metazoa; phylum Chordata; class Aves; order Pterocliformes; family Pteroclidae; genus Pterocles; species Pterocles gutturalis. The sequence goes on along the minus strand of NW_010143874.1, from coordinate 497 downwards.
AAAATAAAAATAAGACGTCTACTGCTGCACTTGCACTGCAGAATTGAGCACGAACGAAGTCAGTAACACATAAGACCCGAACACGTACGGGAAATAAAAGAGGACTTTTCCATTAAACTGTTTGTGTTAACTCTCCATGTAAATACCCACAGAACCAGACAAAGTGAGCCACTGTCCAACAGAATAAAACATTAAGGTCGCACAACGTACATTCACAGAGGAGAGCTCTGGCTGCAGACTTGGTGGCAAGAAATTTCCCCCCCTCCCGTTGCACAAACACTCAGCAGGCTGCACAGGGCCAGGCGTTACGGGGCAGGCGACCGGTTTCTCCAGGACAACCCTCGTCCACCCCTGGATCCATTTCCCCTGTTACTCAGTGTTTAAGATCCTCTTTAAAGTGTTGGGACCCCAAGGAGCAAGAAGCCACGCAGGGAAGAGTCCACAAGTGCTCCACATCTGGCGCTGGCAGCGTGGACAGGACGGAGCCGCCAGAAGCC
>NW_010143873.1:0-29818 GCF_000699245.1 Pterocles gutturalis | reverse complement strand
AAAAAAAAACAAAAAGCAGAGAGCAAAAAAAATTCCCTAACATTTATGATACTGGATTTGTTCTTGCGAAATAGAAGTGAGAGGGAAGATAAGTGCATACAGACATCTGAGAAACTGGCAATTTATTTTCTTTTACCCATTATGAGAAGTTCCAGGTCAGTATCTTCAGCAGAGCAGGAGTACCTACTCCTTTCAAGTGTGGCAGCTAGGAAAAAGGTGAATTGTTCAAAGGCACTCCCCTCCCCTTATATTTCATCTTAATTCATTTATACAATGAGCAAAAAAGCTGTTATGCTTGGTGGCCAAGCATTTGCTGGGTAGGGAGTGCAGTGCAAGCAACAGCTGGACTTGGCTGTCCTGGGTGTGGTGGTGTGCAAACCTCCTCCAGCCTCTTCAAGTTGACGTAGCAACAGCCTTTAATTTCGTGTAATTGTGCCCTTCTTGGGATTATTTACCTAACATTTTAAAAAGCGTACACAGGAGTATTATTAATATTTCCCTTATTTGTCTCAGTAGTTATAGACTCTGTTCCTCTTTTTGGTGATGTAAATCATTTTTCTGAAGGGAGTTACATTACTGTAAAACATCTTGCAGAGGAAAATCAGAGTTGTTCCATTTCTGGGAAATGAACAGCACTATTTCTTTCTAAATGAGTAGGAAGGCTTTTATGCATTGATCCAAACTTCTGTAAGTCTCACTTTTCAATAATACTGTGTATAAAAATAGGAAGGCAATACAGTTCTAATCCACAAAGAACTGATGCAGAGCTGCCCATCCAAAGCAGGCACTATCCACAAACCATCCTTTTCTTCAAGGCATTATGATTTTACCCCTTTTGGGCATGAGACACCCATGTCAGAGAGATGCTCAAGATCCTTTTCAGTCTCAAAACAGATAAATCATGCATGTGCAAAAGACTACATCATGTGGAAAATAGATTAGTCCAGCTGAACCCATACCCATGATATACGGATTTGTTTATTTGGACTTTATGCACAGGGAGATGGTTGCTACATTTCGGGATTGGTGAACAGCTGGAAAAGCAGCAGGTTGCCACAGACAGATGGGGAAAGAACAATTTCATATGTTTTTTGTATAACACACAGGGTTCATCTCAGATGCAGCGTTGGAGGGGACATCTGAACTTTAGGACCAGTAAAACAGAATGGGGGTTGGGACTGAGGACTGACCCCTTTGGGCATATGCCTTTAAATGTTACTGTCCATTATATCAGCAACTTCTCACTGTTTTCGGTAACCTCATTTGGGCTATTCATGTGAATAATGTGAGCAGGCTATCACTCTAACTTTATTAATTTGCACCTTCAAGGTAATTAGCTCCTTATGTTCCTCTGCTAGAGGCAATCTGTGTTATATTCCAGGCGGCTACACAGTTGTCTTCCCTTCTGTCCATACCCCCTTTTAGGTTACTCGGGAAGGTAAATTGTGCTCTACAATTATTGCTGCTCTGCTCTGTAGAGAAATAGGTTAATGAAAGTATACTTTTAGGGAAGAAAAATGAGAGGTATCTGCAGTACAACAAAGAGCAGATGTGAGTCTGTTTGCTCATGCTTGTATTTTTGAGATTCTCTTTTTCTGACGTCTACTTATTTCAATTCTTTATTTTCACAGACTTCCTTTTTCACTGATAATGGCTGAGAAACATTGGAAATTATAGGTTGGTAAATATTAGGACTCAGTCTTAGGACCTAAGGAGTTAGGACCTTGCTTCTGCTTGGGTTTTGACTTTGTTAAAAAACAAAACAAAACAAAACAAATTCACTTATATAGCTACGTGTTTATTCTGTTATACCTTCTAAAAGAGTCTTTTACTTTATATCCTTTCAGGTATGGAATGGTATAATTTAGTGCTGAGGCTATTTAAAATAGTTAAAATAGCTATGATTATTGTTGCATAAAAACCGAAATCTCTTGTTGCAATACATGTTGCTGGAGGAGAGCAACTTCATTTTACTTGCAGGGTAAACAGTATGGGTAGATCACCTATAGATGTGTAAAGGAAGTATTAGAGGTATTATTACAGTCACTGGCTTACAATTCCTCAAAAATTATATTAAGAAACAAATTCGAGGGTGTCTTCTAAAATGATGTGATTTAATAAGAGAAGATATCTCAAAGTGAGGTCATTCTCACTGGCATGTTAAAGGGAAGGTCACTTTTATGTAATGTTAATCATATAAATCCCACATATATGACTGTTATGGTAAGACATTTTGTGGATCTTAACATTGTATGACCTTTACTTGTATTAGCATTATAACTAAAAATCCATTAATATATGAGAACACAAAAAGGTCATCTTTACCCTTTTATTTTATTATTTTAAGGGTTTGGGGTTTTTACCATAGACTCAATGTAAAACATGTGTTACAGAATATTTTCTTCATGAGATTGCCTTTTATAGTACAATTAAGTTAAAAAAATTGAATTCCTAGATTTGGTTTTGGAGGGAAAGCATTTTTCAAGGAAAAATACTCTATTTCCTGCTTTATTGTTATCCCATGTTATGCCAAATGAGGATAATGCACCCATTTCTAGAAATTGTTTTGAAAATACCTTAAATCCTTGCAGTAATATTTCTGTGGGTTTTTACTATGGACACTGTTACAAAAACAGCATGAAACCATAACCATTTTGTAAGGCATGATTGCAGAGCTTTTATTTTTTCTTTCCCCTTAAGATTACTTTGTTGACATGACTAAATAACTGTAGATGTTCTTCAAAATGCTGTAAAAAGAGAGGAAGGGCAAAAGCAATTCTAAACTATAATTTTCATACAAATTTTCTTTTTTCGAGTATATCTCTGTAGATTTTTCACAGAGAACAGAAAGTCCAGAACGTCATAAAATGTTTTGACAGTAGATTTCTAAATGGGATTTAGATTTCTTCTAGGAAAATTACTCAAGACACGGATCTAAACGTTGGTGAAGATCAAGTCTAAATTACTGCATGTTTTTCACTGTGTTTTTCATCAATGTAACAAAATATCTTGAGTGAAAAATTGCTACACTGTGTAGATTTCATTTTTTTTCCCCTGAATGGTGTGATAACCTCTGAACTCTAAATGACAGTCATTGTTGCGATGTTATTACTATGCATGCCCTGCAGAGTGCCAGGTAGCAAATAAAAACCATGAGGACCAAACTTTAGTGGTGCAATTGAGACAGAAGTGCTGCTGAAGTCAGTGAATTTCCAACGTTCTACACTATCTGGGAATCTGGCCCTCAGTTCAAAGTCCTTGGGGAACTCATACTCTCAAACTAAAAAACCGCAGTAGATGACTGTGATAAATATCCCAAAATCATAGAGGAAATCAAGGATCACAATAACTTAACACAATTTACTATGTGGTTTAGTTAACAATCTTGGGAGCTCACAGGAAAAAGTCCTGCTGGATTTTAAAGTCCTTCTATCAAGGGTAAATTTTTCTTCCCATGGCAAGATATACTGGTTTAGATTGGCTTAAATAATTTTTCTTTAAATGTATGCATTTTTTCTTTTTTTTTTTTTTCCATCCTCTGCCTTTGTTTTCTTGGATCTCATTCCATTCCTTGTCTTTTTGTCTCTTCTTGTGCCCTTCATTGTCTTTTTCCTCGTAATACCTGAGACAAACTAGAAGGGTGAGTCAGGGTAGGGAGCATGACAAGGTTTTGAATGCCCAGCCAGGACAGCAGAGTGCTTCTCAAATAGGATCCAAACAGTTGGATGTTTCTCGTGTCTGATATAAGCTACTGTAATGCTTCAGTTTTCTTTTCTTTACATGTGAAAAGACGTATCAGTAGTTTATTACATTATTTAATCACTAGACATGATTCCAGTGACCACATCTTTCTTTTTCCCAAAAATAATTAGCACAACTTTCTGCTGTAAATACAGAGGATAAATTGGTGGTTGCAGCTATTTTCTCTCATAGTGGAGCAAATAATAAGGCATAAGGCTTTCCCACCTCTGTCTCCTTGTAGGAACAGTAACAAACTGAGCCTTCAGGCTTCTAAGGTTGTAAATCACCTGAAGAGGAAACGAGACCCATGTTTTTCCTAATTTATCATATTGTCACTTATTATAGATACCCTTTCATCTAAACTCTCCTTGCACTATATCTTGCTCATCTTCTTAAGGCAACTCTCTCAATCGCAGTTAAGCATCTTACATTTCTGCATTTACTCTTGGCTCTTATCACGTCTACTTCCCCAACTTTGCCATTCCCAACACCCCCTCTCACCTCCTGCCTACCACTCCAGTGCTTCCTTTCTGCTGGTCCTACCTCCATATTCAGGTTGAATAGTATCTTACAATACTTTCAGATACTAAAATTTTGTGCAGGATTGGATTTCTCAACCAATGACAAATTCAGCCTTTCTTGTCTCACCCAACTTTGAAGCCAGTATTAAATTCTTAGCAATTTATGCAGATCAGCTGTCACAACCTAAGTTACTTGTCTCTGCTCTTTGTAGCTTTGTTTTCTTCTACAGTTCCTTTTTCTTTTCTTTTTTTGCTAGTGTAAAATTTACTTGAATCATTCATTTAACTTCTGATTGTATAAACATCTGAAGATTTAAGTATAGAAAGTTTCAGGATGATTTCTTCATTTAATTTCAGGTTGCTGATAAACGAGCTCCTCCATCTCTTATTGGAAAATTTCCAGAAAAAATAAGAAATGATTGGCTGGTGAATGCACAGCTGTCTATTTTTGATTCTTAAAGCAGGCTGTATCAGGTCATCATTAATTTTTCATATTGATGAAATTTTCTGATCAAAAACTGATACATGCTACACTTAACTTCGTAAATGAGCTTGAACCTCAAAAGAAACCTGTGAGCTAGAACACTGAGTAAACTGAGAGTTTTTATATTTGTCAAGTTTTTTACTAAGGAATGGTAGGTACCTTGAAATCTTCAACTTTTTGAACAGTGATGCTCATTTCTAGACACAAGATGAAAACATGAAAAAAAAAATTAAAGTGTCTCTCTCACTGTAAAAATAAGCAGCATAGTCCTTAATGTAAAAAAATTATGTCTTAAAAATTAAGATATCATTAACCTGACTTTTGGAAATATTTTAGAAATGGTAATTTTTATATCATGTGATCTAAAACCTGTATGTCTTCTACCTCAGCAGAATTCTTTAAAAATCATTGAAAATATCTCAGTATCAAAAATACCATTTTTAAAAGTCAAATAGTTTCTCCATGGCATGTTGTACATTGAGAGCAAATGTTTTCAGGTTTTATTGTTTGTTTGTTCTAATGTAAGAAAAAATGCATAAATGCTGTAGAACTAGGACAAACATGGGTCTATAAATAGCAGTCAGTCTCAGTGAAGCACAGCAACTTAATCTCCATTTGAAGCTATTCTGAGCACAAAGTTAGGCTGAAGGACATGAAACTTTTTTTGGTTCCCAGTGTCTTCCCATCACAGTTGTCACTGCAAGCATTCCCCTGTTCTCCACCTGTCTTATACTCCTCTAATCCCTCATATTTATCTCTCAATATTTTTCTCATTCTTGACATCTCAGGTTCCTACTTTGCTTCCTCTGATGCTCAACAGAGTAGCTTTCCCCTTGAATTTTCATCCTTCTCATCTTCTGAGAACCAGATCTGTTGTCTTTAGGCTCCTTGGAAGAAGCACAGAGAAAACTTTTTAAAAGGGTAGGAATATCTTTTAAACTTGCTGAATGTTTCTGAATAAAATGAAATTATTTTAGCTAGAAAGACTGTTTTTACTCTTTCCTCATGCTGCTAAACCAGGTAGAGCTTCTTTATGGCATATAGAAACAAAACACATAGGGGTATAAATGAATACAGGACACAGAATGTAGGAATATAGTGTATATAGGAAGATAGAACATAGGAACATAAATCAAACTATTTGGAGCAGTTAGGTAGGCATGTTGCCCTTGATCAATATACCTCTCATCTTAAGCTTCACTCTACTACAGTCCTCTGGGGCTGAGTCATCACTCAGCAGACAAGCTGTAGCAAAGAGCAGAAAGAAAAGGGCCTTCCTCAGAGTTTCTTTTGTGTCATTCCAACTATTTTCTTAAAAGGTAGCAGAGTTTATTCTCAAAATAGAATTGGCAAGAATCCTCAGCTTAGACCTCATGAACACTCTGCTATCTCTCAGAGCTTAATACCCCCTAGAATATGATTTAAGCCTTTTCTCTGAGGCAATTGGGCTTAGGATGTCTGAGCCAGTCTCCAGGGAATTTAGGATGATGCATTATTATTTTCCACAGTCACCTACGCACCACCCTGAGGTAAGATGCTGATATGTCTAATGTCATACAGGAAGGCAGTGTCAGAGCTGGGATTCAAATTGTTTCCCAGTCGTATTTCTGATCCCTTCAGGTGCAGAAGGCTATCAGTCTCAAAGACTGTTACTCGAAGTGTCCAGAGCTCCACCAGTCACTCAGCAAGAGATTGCTGTACGCATCCTGTCAGAGGCAGATAAGGAGCCAAGCAGCCCTAATGGGATCAGTGGTAGCCCACAGCCGTATGATGCTGGTTGCTGGCTGGGACAGCATGGAAAGGCAGGGAGCGGGGGTGGGTTTCTCAGTAATTTGTAAAATCTGGCTGGTTGTAATTTCTATGCTGCATCTTGAACTGATGTTCTTTTCTGAGGTTTTCAAGTCTGAGCACACTGAATAGTTTGGTATGCAACTGGACGTGACACTTTCTTAAAGTTGTCCTTCAGGCAGAGCTTGGGCGGTCCATGGAGCACGCAAGGATTTGGTGCACCCCTGCACTCATCTGTCCAGGGAAGGGCAGACGTAACTAACACTGCAGAAAACCATTAGCATTCTTTACCATGCCTTTGTTCAAGGCAGCAAATTTGTACTTGGTTTCTGTTACATGCATCTAGAGCAGCAGATACCAACCTTATCTACATCACAGATAAGACCTGGAGTACATGATCAGCCTAGTTTGTTAGCTTGGAGCCCATGCTACTGCAGAGAGGGAGCAAAAATGATTATGAGAACAGGAAGGCATTATCCTTCCTGAAAAACACACTGCTCTATCTTAATCTGCTACCCTCTGTACTGTTGCTTCATAGTTTGCTGCTTTTTTACGCCACCTTCTTTAGGACTCAGTGCTGCTAGGAGGCTGGTGGTACAAGAAAGCAGACCTGCAGGAGGCAACAGCACCAAGAATTAGAAAGCTGGCAGGGAACAAGGATTTCACAGAGGCAGTTGCAGGGTTGGACAGTGAGGAAAAAAGAATTTATCAGCTACAAGGTTTATAAAAGAGAAATGTTTAGGAGCCTGTGACCCACAACAAGCTGACTGATTCAGATCTGAAGAAAATACATTAATTTCTAACAGGGAATAGGCTTACTTCGTACATTTTCTTCATCTAGGATCCTGGTTAAACACCCCTCTGCTCTGATCAAAGTAGGTTTCTTGTACCCCCTCTCTCTCTTGCAGGCATTCAGCCAGAACCCTGTGTGGGGACGACAAATGGCCTGAGAAGCAAAATGCACCTCACCTCATAAATGTTAATGTTGCCATGTCTTAGTTTAACAGAATATTCAGTGATTTTCAAATCCTTAGGTGTTGCTTTGTTAGTAGTGGATTTTGTCAGGTTTTGGTTTTTTTTTTCTCTATATGTATGTTCTTCAGCTTTATGAGATTTTTCCTTACAGGCAACAGGCTCCAATTTGTGTGCTGCTTCTGAAGCATGACCTTGGCATCTCTTGTGTATTGATTAAAACAGCAGAGATACCTGAGTGTTTGAGCACTGGTGTGTCATTTCAGTATTATGCCCATTTTAAACAGCCTTAATTTGATTTTTATATAAATTTCACATCACCAAATAGTTTCTTTGTCTGTCTGTTCAGTTTAGCCATGCAGGGCAGTTTGCAATTAGCTCATATGCTGTTCTGGAGCTCTAAAGGCACAGCTGGCGTATGCAAACAACCTTTCTTTCTATCCTTGCCTTCGCCTGTTCTATCTGCCAAAAAGTTGGCTCTGCACACAGACCTCATGTTCTCTTTGCTATCCTCTCCTCCCCTTCCCTCTGGAGATCTGCTGGTCTATGAAGGGGAGCTCTAGTTTTGCCTTCTTTTTTGTGCACCATGTAGCAGTGGCAGACAAAAAAAATGAATTGTAGATGTAGATATAAAAGACCATGATCTCTTTTCTCTGAAATCTTTTGCTGTGACCCTTTTTATTTTCTAAGGACAGAACTCTATACTACACCAAGAAATGACTGCACCTTGTGGGTGCAATCAGACAGTTACTAAATACCCTTCAGTCTTTCCTACCATGTAATTCCTTTACTTTTAAGTATTATTTTTGCTGTTGTTAAGAAATACCCTGCAATACTGCTGGTGACAGAATTTATTTCTGTTTTGCCAGTCATCCTGCGTTTTGGAAGGAAAGGGTTTTACATGATCAAAAACATTGGTATGATATACAATGTTGTCTTTGTGTTTCTTAGAGGCATTTTTATAGTGATTCTGGGGTGAGCACAGAGTTTCCCTCTAAAAGCATATGGTGGTATATGGCAAGATGAATGATATCAACAGTAAGGGAGCAGAATGAGAACTGCTCTCCTTGATGTCCTTGTGTTGCTTGAAGGGGAGATGACCTTGAAGGGGAGATGAGGCTATTGTTTTACTATGTTATGAGCCTCTGAAAGAGAAAATTGAGAGGAGGAAGGGGGGAGAAGCTTGCCTTTAAGTGCCATTGTCCCTCAAATGTACCAAATATACAAGGGCATCCTAAAAGAACACTAAACCTGTGACCAGTCTTCCAGATTTTAGTGGGGCTGCTGATGCTCAAAATTAAGCATGTGCTTGGGAGCATGTCTTCACAGAGTAATGCTAAGAAGCAGCATCTCCCACTGGCTGCTGGCATTCGTCTCTTTCTCACCCTATGTGCCTCCTGATAGTGCAGAAAAATGCTTTCTGTGAAGCAATGATGTGATTCAGCCTCATAAAAGAACAGCCCTTGAGACAACAGCCACAACAATTTTACATCATGCAGAAGTGATGTGTAACAGCCTCATCAGTCATCATTTTAACTTTCTTTTACACCACCCTGTTGCATCAATAGTGAGGAATTTGAGCTTTAAAAATAAACTAGAAAGATGCTGTATCACATCATTAAAGCTTTCACTAAATTATAGCTAAAATCATACTTTTTTATTATGTCTTTTGAAAATACATGATGTAAAAAGGAATGAACAGTAGGTTAATAAAGACAATAAAGAAAGCCACAACAAAGAGAAGGGAGGGATTATGTAAGGTAACCCTGTGCACCCCCTGAAATGGCTGTGTATCAGAGATATCGATCTGTTGCAGACAATATGGGCTGACCCTGTTCACTGGGTGAAGCTGCAATGGAAAATTGAACTGCAGCTTCGGGGTCATGGGGGCAGCCAAAGGCCGTTGGTCACTCTGGAGCTGCCAATGCATATTCCTGTGCTGCCCTACTCTAATCGATGGCTAGCTGCTTTCAGTCACCTAGATAGGATCTTTACATTGCTGCAAAGCCCTCTTCCAGGGACCGTCTTCCTGAGGATTTTTCTGAAAAATATTGTGTCTTTTGGTCACATCTTCTATGTTGTTTAAAATAGTGCAAGGGAATAAAACATTTTGGACATAAAACATATTTTTTCCTGTTTATAATGATCATGTGTATCTGACTATGCACTACACAGAGATCCTGCTTAAGATAAAATACAAGCAGACTTCAGACAAAAACTCACAGGATAAGAGCTTGGACTTCAGGTTTTCTTCAACATCCTGTGCTGACCACGTCATTGGTCACAGATTAGTATGGTATCAAACCATCTAGCAGTGCTTTTCACTAAACTACAAGATAGCTCAGATGTAGATGTCTGATTTTATTTTCATCAGGACAAATGGCATTTAAGAATTTTCCAGTAACAGTCTTATTTGCTAACTAAAAAGAGATTATTCTCTCTTTCGTTGTCAAATCAATTCAAAAGAATAAAAATGTGAAATCATATCTGCCCTAAGTGTATGCTATCTCTTCACTCAGACAGTGCACAGATTGTATAGGTACAACCATGCCAATAAAGAAAGCAGAAATTCATGGTGTCCAGCGTTAAACACATGTTGACAGAGTTCCTGCCTTTCATCATTGCAGACTGTTTATCCCTGTGCGTCAGTGGGACTTGCATCTTTCTAAACTGAAACCACACACATACATGTGCGCTTCTTTTTTTCTCTCTTCCTATTTATACCCGGTAGATTCTTTGAAGTAAAAGGTCTGATCTTTTATTATATCAAGGATGAATGTATCTCCTATATTTAGCACCCTGAAAAAAACTATTTGCACAGATGCATCCAAAAACACTCTGGCTTCTAGCTATTGTTGTCTATCCTGTTTCCTCCTAAATTGTATGGCATCGTGTTTCCCAGAGTCATTTGGATGTTGTCTGTTTCTTATTTTGTTTTCCACATTCGAATGCACTGAGTCTCTAGAGCCCTGCACTTCTTGTAATCCTTTACACGTGTCCATTGCAAAGGAAAAATTACTGTCAAATCAAAATAATGTCTGTGAATATTTGTACTAGGTGCTATACACCCAGGGATTGGACTTTAATGATTCACATCTCCGCAGCATATGGAGAGAAAATGGGCACATGTCTGTACTTCTTGTAAAAAATTCTAAGCTCTTTGAAGTCTTTTGAAAGATATTTTTAGGCAAGAGCTCAGTTTCTGTCAGTCACAGGTATAAAAAGAAAGTGACTGTGTGTATGTGTTGTGTGTGTGTATGTGCATCTGTAAACAAATGCTTATTTAATAGTTCTTAATTTCTCAGCAGTATCGATTGCTGAGACATTGATTATCAATTAGGATAATCTGTCACAGAGAGGATTCATTGCTTCACAAAGATGCACAAAGCTTCAGGAAGTTTGACTGTTAAAATGTCTGAAACTAGTTTGTATAGCTTCATCAATTAACATAAAGAACTCAGGACTGTAATTTCATTATGATGCAGATATGTTTTCAGAATACACATTACTCAAAATAGTTGAACACAGTAATAATTCTCAAAAAGAAAAAATGTTCAATAAATATTTCTGTTCTGAGGAAAAAGCCAAATGCTATAGTTACCCCACAGGATGAGGAAAAACATTTTCTCTTTCAAATGTGACTAGAGGTTAAACAACAGCTACTGAAGTTAAACAATTTCAAGCTACCATCTGTAGATATATTGCATCTGAGAGGCTTGAAATCAAGGAGCTCTCAGGATTATTACTAGTGATTTTGTATTTTACTTGGAACAAATAGAGACATTCCAGAAGAACGGAAGATAGTAACGATTATATCATTATCTAAGAAGAGTAAATAAGCCAATCTGGGAAATATAAATTTACTGGAAAAGCAATGTAACAGTGATACAGACCTCAATTAAACAAGGGTAATACAGTGAAAGACAATAGTATAAGACAATGATTTAGCATTGTGAATTATTTTGATTTGAAAAATGTGGGAATAAAAATTTATCATAAAATCAAGAGGGTTAGGTACTAGCTACATGACACATCTGAAATGAACATGTAGAAGGAAACTTCTGCTATAATGAAGAGGTCAGTCTCATCTTATTTCAATTAATATATAGTGAAATAATATAAAACAATGTTTTCAGTTGACACAGAACTTAGGGTACTGAGAAGTAATGAAATAAATTGTAACTCTTATAGAATGCACAGAGGAAAAATCCAAACATATATCAAGCACAAACCTGTATCAAGCAATAGGTAAAGCCCTTCCATTGCTTCAGTCTGTAGTGCTGATACAGTTCCCCAGTGATACTGTGTCCATTTGGTGACTACCTGAAGAATATTGATACAGAAAAAATGCAGAGAAATTTCATCAAGTGTTTAAACAAGTGAAAAGCAGAATATACGTTAAAAGATTGTAGAAGCTTTATGTATTCAGTTTATAAAATACAAAGTCAAGGAAGATTGTCTGTGACACGTACTGATTGGGTAACAAGCATAGGCTCTGTAACCTAACAGACAGAAATTGATCTTTCCACTGACTAGATTTGAAGCTAGAAAAAGCTTCATCAACATTTTTAGCAAATTCCAAGGATTTGAGATGGATGCTCTATCAAAAGTGCTTTTAAAATCAGGAGTAATCATTTATTCTGAAAGACATGTAATTCGGACAAGAACTAACTTCAGGGAAACCGTGCAGTCTGTATTATCTAAGTGGTAATGATTGCTGAGGTCCTTTTGGGTTTATGATCCACGGATTTATGAAAGCCTACAGCTTGGCCAAGGTACTGTTACAGAAATCAACTTCTAATGCTAATATCTAAAAAGCCTAGAAGGTGATACTGAAGGCTAGGTAGGGATGAACTGTTCACGTTGTTAAGGAAAGAAAAATATATTCCAGGTAGTTTAATTCCTTGATGCTGAAATCTCATCACGTTTTGAGAAATCCTGTATACCTTAAACATTTTGTTTTCTGTTTCCAATACTAAAACAATAAAAAGTAAAAAAAAATCTAATTTATTTCTAAAAATCATTTTATTCTGAGAAGTGGAGGATACTGAGTGGAGATCTTCTCAGAGTGAATGGTGAGAGATTAACATGGCTCAGAAAGAGAGTGCCACTTTGCTGGAAGGATTCAAACTGGCATTTTTAAAGAATATCAACAGTGTACAACACAGAAACCTGATACCGTATTTATCTTAGGTTAAATTTTTATTGAACTCTGCAACTGGGATGTTTGAAACTTTTCCTCTCTGTGTATTGATATACAATAAAACATATTTAGAGCTTTGTATTCATGGATCTCAGAATACTTTACAAAAATATTGTCCTGACATTAGAGAGTTATGTATTACTGTCACCTCATTTTACAGAAGGGGATACTGAGTGTTACAGAAATTAAGTAATTTTTTTGGTATCATGGAGGAAGACAATGACAAAAACAGGACTAAATAGCAAGGCGTGTGATGCTGATGTGAACTGCTTCTGTTGGCTGAAAGTCCTATGGACCTGGCCAGCACAAGGAAACTATGGCTCATCCTCTTCACAGTTCTGGTTATTTGCTTGCTTTCCACCTGGTTAGCTGGAATCACAAGCCATTTGTTTTTTAACTTGGTCCAAAAATACATACACCATTTATGGACCTGTTCCTTATTGCATTTATTATTTTCTCTTCCAAGAGGAATCAGGCCAGTTCAGAAGATTACACTCTCTTTATATAAATCTTCCAAAAAATGGTTTTATATATGGCCTCTGATTTAGTTAAAGGGGTCTTTTGGCTACAATTCCTAAATATTGAATTGAAACCCACTTATAAATTGTTAACCTCAAGTGCACCCAAATAAGAGGGTCCTGTCCTGAAGTTCTAGGACTAATGTTGGAATAAATTTGCTTTATACTAGCATGACAAGTTCTTTTGTAATTGTTGTGTCTCCCCTTTAGACTGCATATCTTGTTTTGAAAATAAATGTTGAAAGACATAGTAAGGTTTATTTGTTAAGCAGCTAACGCACTATTTATATATCAGAAAGCAATAATTTCGTTTTAGGGTAAATGTTTCAGTTTTAAAAGAAAGCAGGGTAAATTATAAAGTGGAATTAAAAATGTAAAAAAAATTAAAAATAGATTACTTTTACTATCTAAATAGTATCTTGACTGTTTTATAAATATGGTATGGGCTTTAGATTTTAAAATTGAAAATGGTCTCTGTAATGATGATGATGATGAAAGAGAGAGACTAATGATGCTGCTAAAATAAAAAAAAAAGTTTACATTCTTTTTTAACATTGCTTTACTTTCAAAAATGTTGTTTCATGTTCATAATTGAAGTAGCCATTGCAACATTACTAACAATGTCAAGAGACATAGCAGGAATATAGAAGCTAAGAATTCTGTGAATTTTTGTCTGGCCAGTAAACCTCTTTTGTATTTAGCTTGCTGACAGGTTTAATGACAGATGCCTGGTGTCAGCTGTAGCACTATCTTCTCTTACTGTACCTGCCAGCAGGAAGTGAGTTGTTCCAAAATTTACTAACAGCAGCATGATCAACATGACAGCATAATGAAACTTGGGAGAATATTAGAATAATACATCAGACCAGGAAGCATCATTAGTGCCATGGGTCTAAACGGTATATGCCATTTTTCTAACTGTTGCCTCAGAAGGTACAGCAGGGCACTTTGTTCTTCTAAGGATTGCTCATGTAACAACACAATCTTTTGATTTAAACCCTCATGAGCATGGTTAGAATGGCTTGTGGAATAAAGCACATTGATTAAATAATGTTTCAAAGTACTGTGGAGGGAAATTATGTGTAATCCCTGTTCCTGTAATAACCCTGCTTGAGATCAGGCAAGGTAGGACACAGCAGCAGATAGAAATGTTTGATTATTTAAGACCCAGTATTGAGAGGTGCAGAGCTTCTCTTGAAGTTCTCACTGGAGTTAAGAGGTGTGAACACCTCTCAGGAGTGACTTTCACTTGCCAAATATAGACATATAGCATTTTTTTTCAGGATATTTATGTTCGGCTGTGCTGCATTCTATAGCTGTTGTTCCTTAGTATAGCTTGTTCTCTGAGGGGGGTATTCACACCATCTAGCTTCTGGAATCTAACTTGGGGACCTACGCTAAGACTGTGGGCTCCATACTTAGTGTTGCTCCAACAGGCAATTTAGAGCTAGTCAGCCCTAACTTTCTGCTATTTGGAAAAGGTGACAAGCAGCTAGGGTAAATCATAGTGTTAGATCTTTATGAGCGTGGAAGAGTCTGTACCTGGATGAACACAGATTTTAATCAAGACATGAAATGGCAAATAACAAATGTCAAATACTGGAGACAGCTCGTTTTGCTAAAGGTAGATTGATGGAAACACATATGTGTAAAATGTATGTTTTATTTATAAGTTATATTTAAGGTTTTCAGCACTTACTGCTCAACTTCAAACCAGGGCTTTTTATTAACAGAAAATGAAGTTAAAATCAGCAGATAATATTTTCATTTCTTTTAGTAATTTTGTTGCGTTTTTCAAGGCCACTCATCTTCTTTTTTTAATATTTCCTTATGTTTTTGGCTTTAAAACTGACTTGTGCATGCTTTTAAACAAACAGCATGGAGGTCAATGAGAGCTGCTCATGTGGAGTGTCTCTAAAAATCACTCCATCTTTATCCAAACCTTTAGGTTATGAGGATTCAGATTACAAGTCTTCATGCACATCTACAGTTTATAAAAAGCGGTGATAGCGAGCCTATGGCATGTGTGACAGAATTAGCACACAGGGTTGTTGTCAACGGTAGAGAAACAGAGCCCTGGGGCTTACCTGCTTCTCCTTCCTGCCAGATGTCAAGTGGCAGCAAGGGGCTGGGGAAGCTCTGATGAACGGCAACAGGGGGATGAGGGATGAGAGGGAATTCAGAGGCCAAATGGAGAAGGTAATGGCACAACAAATTAAAAAAAAAAATTAAGTCCTATAAACTTGGAGTATAAAGCACACTATGTTAATATTAAGGTGGCAAAAGTTCTTTTTTACGCTAATTTCAGCACCCTTGGATAAATGGAAGAGGGTCAAATACAGGTATCCTGTAGTTACTAAGGAAAGTTCCAAATCAGATACCTGGTGAGCTTAAATGGTCTGTATCCCATCCTTACTACCTCAGATTTCTAAATCAGAAATGAGAAAAACTATGAGGTACTATTTTCACACAGAGTGAGTGAATGGTTGAGGTTGAAGGAATGTCTGGAGATCACATGGTCCAACCACTTGCTCAAGCAAGGCCAGTTGCTCAGGACCATGTCCAGATGGCTTTTTAATTTCTCCAAGGATAAAGACTCCACAGTCTCTCTGGGTAAACTCTGCTAGTGCTTAGTCACCCTCATAGATAAAAAGTGTTTTCTGATATTAACAGGGAGCCTCCTGTGTTTCAGTATGTGCCTGTTGACCTTTGTCCTGTCACTGAGCACCACTGAGAAGAGCTTGACCCCATCTTCTTTACTTCCTTTCTTCAGATATTTGTACATATTGATGAGATCCCCCCTGAGCCTTCTCTTCTCCAGGCTCAACAGATCCAGCTCTCTCAGCCTTTCCTCATATGAGAGATACTCCAGTCTCTTAATCGTCTTTGTGGCACTTTAGAGGACTTTCTCCAGTAGCTTCACATCTGTCCTGTGCTGGGGAGCCCAGAAGTGGACACAGCACTCCAGGTGTGGGCTTGCCAGATTCACAAGGATGCTGTGAAGATAAAAATCTGAAAGATTATGAGGATCTCCAATATCCTGGTGACTGGAAAACAAAATAAATTGTACAAATAAACACAGAAAGAATATGAGCTAAGGCAGTAAGTGCATCCTTAATTATCTTGTTACATAAGCCTTATGTATTTGACTTTCTGAAGAGAATATCGTTCTTGTAGGGCAGCTTGAGTTTCTTTTGTCTCAGATTTCTCAAGTTTAAAAAATAAAGTACAGTTTAAAAAAATCCTATGATGCAGAATCGCACTGACACACCTATGATTTATTCAGAAGACTTTGAAGGTGTTTAAGAGCATGGGCATGGTGGCATTAGGATTTCCAGTTTCTCTGATTCATACGGAAAAAAAGAATCCTGTCTCAGTATGAACCTCACTGTACCTGTTCCCTTATGCTAAAGGCCCAACACTCCCTGCTCCTCCTGCATGCCCCTCTCCCAGAGTACTTTGACTGCTCAGCCCAGTTGTGTATTTTCTCTCTCAAGCCATTCATTTTGATACAATGTTCAAGCAATCAGCCACTGCATCCACGTTCTGTCCTTCCACATCTCTGCTCTCCACCTTACATGCTGATAAACTGCTTGAGAACTGCTTCCATCTTAAATCCTATTTAACATACAATATTAGAATTCTACATTTCAGAAGAGTTTCTCCTGATGAATCCCATTTGACTTGGCTTCTTTGAACACTTTGGCAATAGTAAGTTTTGTAGGTCAAGCTGCATTGAGTGGGGAATTGAGTGTTTTAATGTATTTGAAATAACAGTCAGTAAGAGCAGACTTATTACGTGAACCACTTTCCTATGTTATAGCAATCTCAATATTTGATGAAAAAAGCACATCTGCATAACACAGACAGACTTCAGGAACTTTTTTCTTGTATCTTAGAATTATAAAAGGCATTACAATAAAAATAAGGTAAAGAAAAGTGGCCTCAGATCTTGTTAGAAAACACTAGAATGTTAGAAAACTGTTATCATTGTACCAGAAACATGTATTTATACATGTAGCTATTTAAATTTCTTATTTTAAATCTATGCTCTGGTATAATCAATTAAAAAGTATCCAGAGTGTCTAGACAAACCTCAATTGCAACTGCAGAGAGCAACTTAAAATTGTCTAACTTCCAACAGTTACAAAAATTACTTGTCATTTTACGTATTTTTAGAGGCAGATCATGACATAAATTAAATAGAAAATGGATCTAGAGTATGCAGTATGTTTTCACTGTAGCATTCTACATCTCAGGAAACAACCTCATGGGAAATACTGTGTGATACAAGAAATAAAAGTTGTGTTCAGTCTTAATTGGTTTATTTCATAGTTTTGTAGATATTGACTTGTGATTCAAAGAGGTCTTATGCATTTGTTTCCTGTTTGTTTTCATTTTTCAGTCCCATATGTTTTTTTGGGTACATTTGTCTTCTAAAATGCAAAAAGTTTTGTTACATCTGATTACCCCAAAAAAGAGCATCCCTTAAGCAGAATAAAAAGAGTCAAAGACATAATGAAATTTAATCCAAGTTTGATTGCTTCAGAACTGTTCAGGAATGTAAGGGCAAGAACCACTATAAAATGCTAAAACAGGTGGATCCTACTGAAATCCATCTCAGACATTGTGCAATACTGACTTGCACACACCTTAATTATTTTCAATGTATTTGAATAAGCATTGATAAAATACGTAGTAGTTCATAGATCCATGTGATCTTCTGACTTTTAAAATTTGAATGAAAGAGAGTTCTGTCCTTGCTACTAACAGAGCCAGGATTTAATCTGTGGACTTGTGGGTGGAAGTGGCCCGTTGGATCATCATGGGTAATGTTGTATCAAATACAGGAGGGAAAAACTTCTACCTAGAAATTTCTGCATCCAGCTTCTTGTAATTAAGGTATTGTATAACTGCAATGGGAAAATGTATTTCCATTTTTATGTTGCATCAGTATTTTTTGATAGATTGAGACAGGAATGGTCCATATCAGTCCATTAATAGTATTAAGTAAATTAAGGAGTTTTTTCTTTGCTTTCTTAAGGCAAAGTTCTGTTTTCTGTACTAGCAGCATAGTGATCTAGTGATCGCTAAGAGAAGACTAGTGGTGAAGTGTTCAGCTCTCCCTTTGCATATATTAAGAATGTATATGGCCCAAATTTTTCTCAGTGTTGTTTATTTCTAGGGAGAGGCTTCCCACTCAGTAGCTATTACGTAAATCTCCCTGGTTAGTCACCACCTGACATTTTGACTTAACAGGGCTGATGCCTTTGCTCAGCTGATGTCTGTAACCTGCCTTCACTGTGTCACTTTGTATGGACAACTCTTACCATGAACAAAGACAGTACAAGAGGGATGTACATATCCAAGGAGTCTAAAGCAGTTATTTTGGGGTATTACACACAACAGAGAATCTAGACAAACAAGAAAGGAGAATAAGTATTAATATGCTTACAACTCCCGGTAAAACATGCAGCAAGTCTTTGTTGGCCAGACAGCTTGATGGCTGGTGAAAAAGGGTCAACCTCCATTGCTAATCCTCAGTGCTGTTGATGTGTCATCTTTATACCTTCTCATGTCAGTGTTTTTCTCCTGGAATCACTGAGATGCCAACTATCCCTGTTTCAACAGTCTTACCTCTGCCTGTCATTTTACCCTTCTTTTCTAGCTTAGTACTTTTTCACAGCTCTTTCTCACAACTTAGCATTTCTCTCAGAAGTTTGAGAGAAGATTACACAACCATGTTATTTTGGAAGCAGTCCTTGAATTGCAGACAGCTCTGAGAGGACCCCTAAGAGACAGGGTACACACCAGTGACACTGGGAGACTGACACTATTTAGTGAGGAAAGCTTCTGTGTTTTTAAGTAGAAAGGATGAAGTGCTATTCATCCCTGGCTGTACAATAGCCAGGCTGACATGAAATTAAAATGGACAAAGCCTCACCTTTGTCACACCTACATTTTATGATGAAATTCCAAATACGGAGATGAAGAAAAGTCACAGTACCTCTCAGCTTCCCCTCAAAACATCAACCTCAGTTCACCATGTATTTCAGAGCCCTTCTTTTTCCCACAAATTCACCCCAAAGAATTTATGTTATCACACATTCAAGCTTCCTCTGCCTAGGAGATTACAAGACCATCTGCTCAGGTTTAGACAACACAGTAGTTAAAATGCTGGCATCCTTCCTGCTCTAGCACTTCCATGACTGTTGCCACCAAAGGAGGTGAATAAGAGATAGCACCTCCACGTGTGTGAGGTGAGGGAGGAATGCTGAACACCGACAACATGTTAATGAGTAGGAGAATGTGTAGATGGAGAAGAAGGGAAAGACTTAGCTGGCATAACAGAATATCAAGTGAGAAGCAAATGAAAATACTCTGTCCAAAAATGAAAGAAAAGGAATTTGAATTCCACAGAGAAGATGAGAAGGTGGAAAAATTGGATAGTTCAAAAGGAAATTGACTGAATGCCATAGCTGTGCCAAGTCTTCTGAGAAAGTTGAGAGGGATGAGACGTGTTGTCCTGGTTTCAGCTGAGACAGAGCTAAATTTCTTCACAGTAGCTAGCGTGAGATTATGTTTTGGATTTGTGCTGAGAAGAGGGCTGATTCTCAATCGGACACATGTTCATCCAGAAGAACTGAGATGTCCAAAGAGAAGAGATCATAGATCTGGCCTAGAAATTAAATGCAAAAAAAAAAAAAAAAAAAAGAAAAAAAATGTCCCAGTACCAAAGTTTTGTACTATACCTTCATTATCAAGCCAGAAAAGTAGGCTTTTTATTTGCAGCATAACTTAAGATAAGGAAAGATAGGCTAAGATATGTGTGTAGAAGCACACACAGATAGGTATCAGTGATTTCAATCATCAGTGAATATACAGCAGGTAAAATTCATGTCAGGCAGGCTGCATGCCATCTGTCACAGTTAGGTTTCCACAGGATGACTGGAAATAGAAATTGGCAGCTTCCTGGTTAAAACCATCTATTTGAATATTCAAAAAAGTGTTTCTCTGCTGTTATAGTCATCAATTCAGTTTATATTTTTTGTATGTAGATAGTAGGAATACATCAGTATATCATTAAGAGGATTTGTGGCATAACAATAAATGATTCTGGTTTATTCTTGAAACTGATTTATTATGTTTCAAATCCTTCCTAAGGCAATTTCCTTTTTCTGAATATACAGTATGTTAATCTACTAGTCTCAAACTCTGTTTCTTTCTCTCTGCACTAAACCTGATGTTGAAGCTATCATTCTCCTTCGGTTCCAGAAGAAACAAAAAGTTAAAATTAAAAGAGTTTTTTCTAGAGAAACTCCTCAACCTTATGCAGGAAAAGACAAATACTGGAAAACACTATAGTGGACTACTACCACAAATATTTTAAAATTTCATTAAGCATTTAGACAAATTACTGTATTGTTCCTAGCTTTGTGTAGTCAAAAAGTATAAACTCAAAAAGACTGTGTTGCTGTAATGGGTTCCTGTCCAGAAAAATCTTAGCCATTAGCAAACCAAAGCTTTGATCAAAATTGGCTGACTGATCTATGAATGAGGTGATATGATGCAATGCATGAATTAAAGCATAAATGACTGCAATGTTTTTGTTACCACTTCCATTTTCATTCTGTGCTGTGTACTTTAATAGAAATTGTGCACACAACTTCAAATAAAGTAAAGCCAAAAAAAATTAAGAGGGGGTTGTTTATGATGCCTGGGCATTTTTACATTAAATACCAGCTAATCCATGAGAAACATATATTGCATTTTACTGGTTCTCTGCCAACAACAAAAGTTATGAGAGCTTTTACTTTACTCAGCAACAATATATAACATGATAGTTCTTCCAATACAGTAAACTCAGAAGTCCCCACTGAGTGCAATTATCATAAGACAGAAGCTGTGGAGAATTTGATTTAAAATTGCATTTTTTCATTTAAAAAGAAAAGGGGAAAAAAAAACAAAACAAAACCTGACCCTGCTACCAGGAAATAATAGTAATGTATATTCAATAAATTGTCTTCTATTATTTTCATGTATTTTTAATGTAAATCTGATACTGTTATTTATTCTGATAACCATAAATATACAATCATGCCTAAAAGCTGCTCATGTCTTACAGTTTCTGCTTAATAACCCAGTAATTTGGCTAATCCATTTTATGTAAGAGTATATTATATATATGTATATGATTATTTATACATTGTGTAAGAATAATAGATTCCTGAAAAAGCCTCTGAGATGATGCCTATTTGAAAAATGAGAAGAGCATTGCAAGGCTAGGTGGCATACATTAAGAAAAGTATTTTTTAACCAATACGTAACCCTTTTGCAATAGATCATTAGCTAATTTCTGCATAGTGCCGTTTTCATAAATATGCTTTGTGTAATGTATACTCTTTGTGAATCTGCTCCATGGCATGTACCAACTACATATTTTTTTTTTTCCTTTAGTATAAGGAACCATCTTTTACAAAAAAAAAAAGTGAATGTTCCTTTTATTAGATATTTCATACTGAAATTTTAATTTATTTTAAACATGACAAAGCAAAGCTTTGCGCTGTCATTTTGTCATGATATTTGAGTTTCAGTTAATAAAATAAACATTTGAAGAGGATAGGCATCAATTCAGGAACTAAAACTTGTTTAGCAGTCATTCAAGATGAGAAATTTTAGTTGGAATGGTGTTGTAATTCCATGCTATGGTTGTAGGATGAATTCCCCAAAACCATGGAAATTTCAAGGTCTTCTGCACTTACAGTCCAAACTCTTTTTTGTCCTAACAAACAAACTTTAGAGAAGCAAAAGCTGCACTGTAGTGTAATTGCTGAAAGGGCAAATGTAAGTCCAATTTCATTCCTGTTTGGACCGTAGTGTCATGTTCGGAACAGAGGGCCAATATTTTCAATGAGCTTTTGAAGTGATACCATTGTAGACTTTTCAGCTGCAGGACTCATGATCGTTTGGATTCTTGATTGTCTTGGAAGGTATAAAATTTAAAGAAATGACTAAAATTAAAGTGTATATTTATATAATCTTTAAAGTCTAAAATTTAGCAGCTAAATTCAGAGCAGATAACTGCAACACAAAAATGCACAGAAATTACAACATAGAAGGTGGTTCCTGTAATACTGGATATTAAAATATTATGAAATGTGCCTATAACACAGTGGAGAACATGTTAGCACATCACAGGATTCAGTAAGGTAAAAGTAGAAGTCAACACACATATAAATAGAAGAACATTTAAAATACATATCTTGATTGACTACAAGATAAACAAAAGTCCAAATGTTTAACAACAAACATGATCCTTAATGGGAATAAGGTTTAAAAATTGATTTAAATTTCTTCCCCTTGAATATAGTATATTGCTAGAAAAATAAATAACTATTAATAAAGTTTAAGCAAGTGATGTACAAGGAAGCTTTAGATACCATAGGTAATTTTTATTTTGTAAGGTCAAGGTCTTCTATGACAAGGTCTGGAAGATAACTGCTGAAAAAAACATTTTTAAAATTTTCTTATAGCACCTTTCTTGCTGACTTATAACCACTTCTCTTGAATTTCTGTTCAAGGTTATGGAAGAAGTCAGGGCAGAAAAGCCTAGGACAGACAGAAATGTATCTGAACTCTCTAAATGTGATCGTTGGGTTACAGGCAAATTACATTAGCAATAAGTTTACTCATTGATAGATGATTTCTTGATGTCAGCTAAACATTAATGTTCATGCTGTTATGAAACCACTAGGTACTTTTGATTTTCTGAGTCCTAAAATTGGTGCACGAATGCATATGAGAGTGGACAAGGTTATCCTACTGTTCTCCTCATTCTTTCCCCTCAGAATGAGTGAAATTAATGTTCAGTAATTTCTTCAAACTAAAAGTTCTCACAGGATGCTTAAGATTCAAGCAGCTGTCACCTCTTTTAAATCTAAGAATATATTAGATTGCTAGGATCTGGCGAGGAGACATCAGCTGGAATATGAGTAGCACCTTGATGATGCCCAGTTTTACCTCTTTCTCTTGTATTAAATATTCTGCTGACATAAGCCAGGACACTGTTGAAAGAAAATTGCCTTTTCATGTCTGAAGGAGATAAAAAGTGAGGAGATAATGGTGTCACATGTGTATTTTGGCGGTCTTCCAAATTTAGAACATTTGCCAGATATTTGGACAATAGAAAAAATAATTGCAGTTTTCTTCATTTTTAGGTTTTGAGAAAGTCTAATGGAAACTTTACCAAATAGAAAACATGAAGTCTAAGTTCCTATGAAAGACTATGGTCTTTTCATATATTTTCAAATATGGACCTTAGTATCACAGCCCGTGCTTTTGCCACCTTCAGGCAAGACTTGTTAAATATGCTTGTTGTAGTCTAGACTGAAGAGATAATTGGTGGAAAACTCAGTGACCACTTGGTATTGTGCATATTAGATGTTACAGCTCCACCATTCATGTATTGAATGACATAATGTTGGCTTTGATCACTAAAGAACTAGATAATCTCTCCTACTTGGAAGAAGACTTGCTGTCTCAGTTTTAATTTCTTGTCCCTTTCTGCATTACAGGGTACAGGCAGGTTCCACGGTTAAAGGGATTCTTCTTAAAAATGTAAACTAGTTGTCTATCACAGTAGTTTTCTCCAAATCCTTTTTAATAAAACAAACAATCAAACACACAAACAAACAAAACCAAGAAAACCCAGCCAAAACTAGAAAGAAACCCAAACATCATCTTCTTAAACGTCACCTAAATTCAAGAAAATATTTCTTCCGTATAGACAGGATTTTTTTTCCTTGCAAAATATTAAAATAATGAATGGGGCAAGAGAATCTAAACCATCATGTATGAAGATCTTGTTCCTCCACAACTCTCAGGATTCATGTGAGAATTTTTTTCCCCAGAAAAGAATTAATCAAAAGAATGGCCAACTGTGTTCTAGGGAGAGTAAACGCATTTGTATGAAACAATCAGTGAAGTCTAACTAGTTCATTAGGATGTGGCCATACATACAGCAGTAACCCAGTGAAGAGTCAGTATTAAATGCTGAAAGCCCACAGAAGACACTTACAGATAGAAATTGTGTGAACCCTAATACTCTTTCTCCTGAACTAAAGTACTGTACACAAGACAGCCCCATGAGAATATCTGCTCTAAATTTATGCTATTTCTTGGAAACTAAAAATACCTAGGCACCTCTAGACTCATAGCTGCAGAAGTAAATGGCCCCATTCTGGAGTACTGAACCACAGCACTCTGACCTAGTTCATTACTGGAAAAAATGGCTTAAGTCAAATCCTGATGAACTAAAGCTGTTAAGCAATTTCATCCTGCTTCATACTGCAGTTCAATTTTACCATAAAATCATAGCCACCACTTGCCAACACATCACACCCTATCATAACTCTGCACAGCATGAGAGAACTGCAATTTCCAGCAACGGGCTATCACCTGCTACACTCCACCAAGCACACACTACTCTAGCATGTCCCTGGCTGGCTGCCAGACCACTTCAGCACTCCACAGCACTCCATGTCCAGCTCATAACTCAGCCTGCTAGTATCAGGACACCATAATGGACATCATTGTGTGAAGTAGGATTTAGCACAGCTGTAGAACGATGCAGCTGACACTCTCATCATGATACATCACCTTATAAAACCAGTAATATCCACAAGAGGGGAAGTAGAATTGGCTGGCCAGATGAGGGTGCAGCCAACTAGCCCCTGTTGTTCTCCAAACCTCTGTATCACATTAACATATCAGATTTCAAACTGGCTTTTGGAAGCTGAAAATGTAATGTGACATTTCATATGTAAAACCAGCATAAAATTCTTAGGCCAAAGTCTGTCCTGCCTTACACATATGTAATGCTATTAAATTTATTCTGTACAGTTAATGCCCAGCAGGTGTGCTAATTTCAGCAAAATGTTCTGTTGTCATGTTATGTAGCCCTCCACATGGACTGCGAGGTCAGGCTGCACGGGGGGAGACAAAGTCCACAATGCACTATGAAATCTGTCTGGGCTCTCAATTCAACCTCATGGTCTGATCCACTTCAAAATAGGAGGCTCACCAGAAACAAACAAAAAACCACAAAACAAGTCATTTTAAATTTTGCTCTGTGTGAGGAATGACAACAGAGAGGTACCAGGTGAGCAAAGAAGACCACATCACCAAATGTATTGGCCAGTGTAGCTTAGCTAAGCAACTGTCACCCAGACAAATGGATGAGGCTATACAACCCTAATATAACCAGATTCATTGTTCACAGATGAGCAGCTCCAGCCTCCCTTTGGCATGGGGCTGGGTTTTACAGTCTACTAAATCCATCACACAGGTTGACATTTGAAGGACAGGACTATGTTTTATACCATCGAATTTTCTGAGGGGAGGGTGGGGTTTTCCACCTTTCTGAGAGCAGAGGTGGAATCTCCATGAAGCAGGTGGTTCAAGTTGCAGTTTGTGGGCATCCACAGACAGAAGTAGAGATAGGAGAGTTATCCTCCCAAAGGCTGGGAAAAGGTGAAAAATGTTGTGATGATTGCAGTCCTGGAAGGATTAAGAAGAAACTGGTGAAGGCTGTGATTTTTTTAGCTAGAATCAGAAATGAAGAACAGAATGGGGGTTGCCTGTCTTCTTAGGCAGGGACTATGTAGATGTACATTCATTATATCTTTTGACACACAAAGCATGCACCTGACTGGATAGAATGAACAGGAGAAGGAAGAGGAGGGTTGTCTGCAGACTTGCCTTAGGCCCCTCAGTTAGTCTCTACTTGCAGAAGAAACGGGTTGGTGGCAGTCTTCTACAAACTGGAAGAAATTAAGGAAGGAATAGTGAGCTGCACTGTGTGAGTTATGCCATGTTATTCCCAAGTGAGTTAGAGAAAATCATTGTCTTCAAGTAAACCGTATGCCTAGCCTCCTGTCTTTCTTCTCACACATTAAAGACAATTCTTATCTTTCTCTGACATTTAGTGTCTCATGATCTTCAGCTGCTCCAAGTTCAGGATGTGATTAAAAGCTAGAATCTTATTTGGATGGGCAGCAGTGTTTTCATGTGTCAACCTCATAGAGAGGTATATGTTATAAAGCTTAGAGAGTACTCAGGAGCCACGTATTTTATACAAGAGTAAAAAGCACTTTTATTAACTGCATAAGTGTTCAGTATAAAGCAAATGAGTTTGGGCATCTGGAAACATCCAGGCTATGATTCAGTGAGGTATTTAAAAGGGATACTTAACTCAAAGCTTAGGCTTACATCCCATTAGTGATCAGTTTAAGACAGTCTTTCACAAACAATTAAATTTTATTGTAAAATACTGTCCTTTAAGTAACATATATGTTGAAAGTATTTTGCTTTGAATTAGGGCACAAACTGGGTGTCCAAGAAAGTTAGTAATACCTGTTGTAATATTATACTCTCCTATGAACACAGCCCCTCCTGAATTTGCAGTGTGACTGTCCTTTCTTGCACAATCTCTAGATATGTGTTGTAGGAAGTTTTTCAGTACTCTGAATGAAAAAAATATCCAACTAAAGATTCTAGATATTATTTTTGAATAGCAGTTTCTAAAACTACTGAAACCATCTTTCTCTTTTCTGACTCTTTCTGATATTCTCTACATTATAACATTTAGGAAGTAATATCTCACCTTCCGAAACGCAGGTATGAATTTGTAGAAGTTTAGACCTCATGGCTTATTTCAGATAAGAACTTAAAGTTAGACTAAATGGGGTAATTATAGTTCTCTCTTTATATTTTGTAAGCAGTTAAACATTTGGTTAAGATGAATGATATTCGATGATAAAATCTAAAGGTGGTGGTACACACTTAGCCAGACTCTGCAGTACAACATCTTTGGATCTGCAAGCTCTTAAAAAAAAAAAAAAAAAAAAAAAAAAAGGTAATAAAGCCATAAAGCCTGTGTCGTATTATTGCTGCTGCATACACTTTCAAACAGTATTTAAACAGCTAGAATGACAGCAAGACATGATATCCTCTCAACGGTCAATGTAATTACTCTTCTTTATGTGGTCAGTTACTTATGTTAGAGTAACTGGTATAACTGTCTTTTCTGGGTGGAAAGGCAGGAAGAAATGACTGTTTATAAAAGATGTCTGAAAATTATTGTTTTGAATTAAAAGCATTGTATTTGTATGGCAATTAATCCTAACATTTCACCATACTGGTCCTGGGATATGGAAATCTAAAGCTGTATGGAACGCTATTTCTCTGTTCTGTCAGGTGGCAAGGAAGTCGTGCTGATAGACAGGGAGATGACTGTTGTCACTAAACAAATGACTGTGGAAAAACTGTGAACACTCCAGTTCCTTTAGGTATTTCCTGTCAAGCTGAAGTGAAAGAGATCTTGATAGCAAGAGTCATTGAACATCCAGATCGATTCCCTTCTTTGGTGAGGGCAGAGGGACCTTTGTGCCAGGGAAATCTTTGTCAAGGGCAAGCAGGAGCAGAAAGAAAAAATAAAACTTAAATGAAAAAATAAGTTGTAAATTTATGAACCTCACTTTATCTCTCAGAGGTGTGATATCTGATTGAGTTGCAATTTATGATAATCTCTGTCATACTCATGCAACATTTAGATATCAGAACATAGGAAACAAAGTGAGATAAAATTGTTCACCCTTAATGCAATTGGATAAATTATTTGATTTTCACAAGTATAAATGGCTATTAAATATTATGTTAGATTATGAGTATTAGCAAAATTTAAATAGCTTTTTCATGCTGTTGATGTGGCTTTAATCTCCAAGAAATTCAGTTTGTAAGACTGAAAATGCATTTTTGTAGAAGGCACATGACAGCAGTGTCTGAAAACAGCCATTTAAGTTGTACGCAGTATTAACAGAAGGGAAATCTTAGAACAGAAAAAACTTGAAATGTTTTGCTCTCTTAATTTTTTTTAATGAAAATGTACACAAAAAACCTATATCAATGTGAATAATAATCATTAGGTCCACAGCTTGTTATTTGATTTCAACAGGTGCACAATGGGGCTTGTTTAAGTAGATTTCCTTCTGTACATGCCACAGGGATTTCTCCCAGGAAAGTGCTATTTAATACAGTAATAAATGAGCAGAGAAAACAAGAAGGGAAAAGAGTAATAGGAGGATATTTACATTTTAAACTACTCAAGGTAGTTAAATCTACAACTGACTGTGAAGACTTGCAGAAGAATTCCCAAACACTGAGTGACTGGACAGTAAAAACAAAGATTCGATTAAGTAATGATATGTGCAAAGATAAACAGAATTGTCCCCAAACATCTGACGACAATTATACAGTGATGTGCTCTGAATTAAGTTTTACCACTCAGAATAGAGTAATCATTAACAAATTTCTAAAAATAAAATTCAGTGATTGGAAGTCACAGAAAATAAAGTGGCATAATAAATACTATGCATGTAGGTTGAATTTGAGAATAAATGCATAACATCATATGAGATGTTGAGAATAAATACATACATGCCTGTAGTGCATCCTTATCTTGAATGCTGCAAGCAGGTATGTATCGACAAAAGATTTTCAAGTAAAAATTAACGTATGATTTCACTTGAAATCATTAGTATATTTTATAAGTGTTGTCATTAGCTTAGCCTGATATTTTGAGCTGGACACAGAAAAATCTTGGAGAAGTTCTGGGACCTGCCATAAACAGGGCAGTACAAAGAAAAACTACCAGGGAGGTCAACAAGTATTATCAGAGACAAGGAAGAGATTTTGGATGGGCAAAGACAGAACAGATTGTGGTTCTTTGACTTAGAAAGGAGACACAATAATTTTCTTAAAATTATGAGTTGCAAGAGGGCAAAGCAGAAAGATTTCCCTCAGTTTCTCTCAACAGAGGAATTAGGGAACATATGAATTAAAATATCAGGCACCAGTTCTAAACTGATCAGAAAAAAGTGCTGCTTTCATCCAGTATGTAATTTAAACTGTGTGATTAGGAGATTGGTTTTATATGCAAATTGAAACAACAATTAAATTCATGGAGAAAATGTCTTAGGTTGGGTGTTAATGGTTTAGATGAAATTTGTGGCGCAGGCCATTGCTACATATTGCTGGAAACGGAAAGAATACACCAGAAGGAAGAGCACTCTAATCATAAGTTATTCTTCCTGTCTATCTGTTCTTTTACTTAAGCCTCTATTCTTGGCAGCTAACAGAGACAGGATAATGGGCTAAGAGGACCTTTGATCTGACCCATTATGAAAATACGTATGCACCTCTTAGATCAGGTGTCCTTAGAGTGGTGTGTTCCAAGAAACTTGGAAGGTGCAACCATTAATTTATGTTTCATACTCTTGATTTCCAAAATAATAACCAGTTCTAGCACAGTAGAAGAAAAAATAGGCATATTATAGAGTAAGGGATTGTTTTATAATTGCATCATGTGACATGCTTCAGGTCTGTTGAAGATGAAAAACTTTCAGTTTACTCTTACAGCAGCAAAAACCTGCTTGCTTTTCCAAAGTATCCGTTGGCCACTATTCTGGATGACTTGTAAATGTTCAGACCCAGCATAAAAAGCTACGTTTTCACAGAATCACAGAATCACAGA
>NW_010143872.1:2878-15022 GCF_000699245.1 Pterocles gutturalis | reverse complement strand
AAGTCCACGGCGCGCAGCCCCGTCCCTTGCTGCTGAAACACAGCGAGCCCCTGGCGGGGGCAGGCATTCTGTACCGCGAGCTGTCTCAGCAGGGGCAGCGCTGTCAGACCACCTGATCCCCTGTGAGAATTCAGTTAGGATTTTAATAAAACCATTGCAGAGAGCTGGGTCAGGAAGAGGCCCCTAGAAAAAAAGCCGAGCGCAGCAAGTTTGTGCTGCGAGCTGCGCTGCGATGCGCTGTTCAGCGTCTGTGGCTTTCCTCCCTTCATCTCCAGCCAAGCCACTGTCTCCAGCTGTCTCAGACGATTGCCGAGGCTCCTAAGGGCCCGGCTACACAAGAGGCTCTGAGGAGGCTACATGGAGCATTTCTCTCACCACTGGTTTCTCCCCCAGTGTTGTCTCCATCTCTCTCAAAATCCAAAGGCATCTTAACGTCTTTCTGTCAGCAACAGCAAGCAGTGCTTTAACCCCAGTATCTCCTGGCTGGGGATTTTCTGACATCCTGGCTGTCCACATTCAGCTTTTCTATCATACGTTTGTGTCATCTCACAAAGCAAATAAGTGCAGTTTTACTTTATCTGCTTTAAAAAACTGTGGTGTTGGGTGATGGCTGTAAATTACTTTTTTTCTCGAAGTCCAGGAACAGATTATTTAATTTCAGAGTTAAGTAAAAGAGTCAGAACTGAATAACGTTCATCCACGTGTACCTGCAGACAGTACCTCTCACTCCCTTCCCAGTAAAAATACCAGCCCTGGGTATCCTGAAAGGCGTGAGCCACGTGGGGCGGCTGCTTCCATCGCCAGGACACACAGACTTTTGTTTGCCTGTTAGTCAAGGCATAATCTGGAAAAAGCACACACTGTGGAGGAGGAGGTGATTAATGCCTGTGAAATCCTGGCCCAGGGAAGAGCCAGCCCTGCCAGACGTGATAATGTTGTCCTCGAACAAATACTCATAGCTTGGCCTTCTTCAGATAACAATGTAGTTCTGTGCGTTAGCTTCGGATATCGATCCCACCAGGGAAGGGTTCCCTGTCGTGCAGCCATCCATCCCACCTCCTCAGCACTCAGCTGTCAGAGCCGATGGGTTCTGGCTGTACTTCTTCCTTTCGCTGGCACTTCTGCGTAGAGGAACAATTACAAATCTGTATTTGCATTTATCTCTCACCTTTCAGCTGGAAGTCTGAGCACTTTAGCCATACGAACTAAGCCCAGCAACACAACAGTTAGATACGCAGGAGTACACAGGGATCACCCAGTCAGCGTGTTGCTCTAGCACAGCTGTTTCTTGTAATGTGGCAGATACTTAGCAGAATTCAAGAATATCTAAACAGAAAGTTTGGTCAGCTGTTTTCAAACTTACTTGAGTTGTCAAGCCATGAAGTACTCTGCTAGAGGTGTGGGCCCCAATACAGGGGACCCAGGTACAGTGACCATAGGCTAGCTTTTCCAAGGTGCACACACGACATCATCTTTAGCAATGAACCTAGCTAAGTCCTCAGCCTCTTGTCCTGGTCCATGCAATTCACTGGCCTTGAAGTGGCCCTGATATAACCGTACTTTGAGACAGACTGTCTACTGGACCAACTGGATCTGGATTTTTGTACAATGTCAAGCCTTTATTTTTTTTCTCAAGAACACTTTAAACAGTACCATCAGCTCCAGGTTCTTGAGACCTGTGTTCTGGGGCTCTCCCTCCATCCTGAGGATGGGCAGCAGCCGCAGCCCAGCCACTTTCCTGCAGGTCGAGGCCGAGCAGTTCAGCCAGCAGAGCTTTCCCGGGAGCTATTCTGTGGCAGAACTAGCTTCCCTCATGTTTATGTAAAGCCACACAGTAAAGGTACTCATATAGTGCTGTCATCTTATAATCTGTGTAATCTTATGTAAACTTTTAAAGGCATATGTGTTCGTGATTCATCCCAAAAGCCTGTGGGGACAGCAGTGCTGCAGAGGCACGTTAGCTCATCTCTGAAACAGCAGTGTGCTCTTCTTAAACCAGCACATCCTCAGAAACGCCTGCAGGGCTGAGTTTCTGCCTGACAATGCTCATGGATAATTGGTTATGTCAGGTCTACTGCAAAACACTATAAAAATGAAACTTCTTCCAGGAACAACTGAATTCTGGTAATTTCCACGTATGTGATTTGTTTCTGAAGTTGAGGTCCTATTTCCATGCTACTATGCTCTTACAGGTCAGTGATTCAGGACTAGGCACTAAAGATGGGCAGCATGTCACCTAGGTTGAGAGGCGGACACACCTAAAAGGGGATTCATCCTTGGAGATGAGTCACTCCTGAAGCGTGCCTGTTCCTCTCCACTGATAGTAAAGAAAATTGGGGCAAATAGCTCAGATGGAGACATCTACATTGCAGCTTTACAAAACACCTGAAAGGAATCTGACCTATGACTTTGTAGCTTACTCAGAGAGGATGCTGAGCTTATGGGCCATCCGAATGAGGAGAAGCCCATTCTTAAAACTAACCTTTGACATTTTAATATGGTATTTGCCACTTGTACAGCAATCCCAAATCCAGATTGTTGGCTCAGCAGTTTCTCAGGATGCCTGAATCCCACAGTTGGTGTTTTCTGTCTTTATCCGTATGTATCAGAACCACCACCCAGCTAACGAGCCTGCCGGGAGGAATTTGGAAAAGGGTGCTCGCAGGCCAAGCTTAAAATGTGTTGGCGGCACTGTGCATGTGGGCAGTTTACATAGCCCACAGTTTAATTTCAGCTGTAACTGCTACTGCTATTAGATTCTCATTATGCACTAGTGCTTGCATGCGTATGGAACAGAGGCTGTACCATTTAATTACATCCACAGCAGTGGGAAAGTCCCATCACACCCATAACTACCAGCCTAATTTGAAATCCTCTTTGCTCAAGAGCAGGCAATCCCACCCTTGTCCCATCTTGGCTTTTAGGACTGCATGAAGCTATCAAGTTGTTTTAGAGAATTTCAATGTGCAGCATTGAGAGTTGAAGCTGCCTGGAAAATAAAAAATGATAGTGTGATGCAAATTAAATTCTACCACTGAACCTTTTAATTTCTGGGAGATTGAACTGAAGATAAAGGTGAAGATTATATGTGGTGCAGACTAGCAAAGAGCTGTTGAGTTATCTGACTCACTGCAGGCTTCATGCTTTTGAAAAAAAATCAGTGTTCAAAACACTTGAGCAATAGATACACGGTGCATCTTGTCTGCTCAGATGGCCGCCTGCTGCCTCTCCCATGACCCCCTCAAAATTCATGCTGTTTTATTCTCAAGCCTCCATCTACACCTAAATGTTTCTCAAAGAGGAGTGGCAATGTGTCAGTTTTTTCCTTGTGTTCAGACAGGACTGTATTGTATTGAACAAAGTACCCCAGTCGTATATAAGCCAAAACCTCCTGAATTCCTTCTTTGGCTTTAAGTAACTCAGCCTGTCCTCATGCCTCAACACATAGTTCCAAATGTGAGGAAATGCTGGTTTCAGAGGCCTCTGCTGTTTCTTGCCCCAAACTGCAGTCCCTCCCTGCCCCTGTAAAATAATTTGAGTTTAAACTAACCATACAAAAAAAAAAAAAAATCATTTCAGTGATTTGCTTGCAACATGGGCACCAAGCAGTGTGACAGAGGGGCAGCGAGCTATGGCTGAGAGCACAGAACAGGGGATTTTACGTAATTTTGCCACCAAAGCCAGTATATCATGTAGCTACACCCTTGCTTTTCTGCCCTGCAAAACACAGCTACAGTAGCTACTGTTCTGATTAGCTGTCCTCTCAAGTGCAGGTATGTGCAGGTACTGCCTGCACAGGCATCAGCAATGTTTACATTTGTACATTGGGGGCTCATGCTAGAGGAAATGTCAAGAACATGGTGACTGTAAAGGAGCATGGAATGGGAGCTGCGCCTTGCAAAGTGTAATTCCAGGACATAGGATGTCACAGAAGCAGTTCATTGTTAACATCATCTTCTAATTCTCTTTTTTTCTTTTACTTTTAGTGTGGAAACAGTAAATGATGGGCAGTTTCATAGTGTGGAACTCATGATGCTGAATCAAACTCTGAACCTGGTGGTGGACAAGGGGACTCCCAAGAGTCTAGGAAAACTCCAGAAACAATCTCCTGTCAGCCTCAACACTCCCCTCTACATCGGAGGTACAGTGAGTTGCTCTGGACTTTGAGATCTTAACAGGTCTTCTCAGAAGCAAATCATCTTCCATCCTACGGAGAGGACTCTCCAGCAGCGCAAAACCTAGCAGTTAGCCTTCTCCCTCAGCCAGAAGTTGCTCCCCTGAACAAAGAGCCGGGAAACCACACCTCTGCTGTTCTGCTTCATGCTCCATAGTCCACTGGCACCCCTCCATGCAGCCAGCACGAGCTCACACACCAGACCAGGGAAGTTAACCTCAGCACAGGCAGCTTCTATGATACATGGCTATGGCAAGAGCAATCAGTTTGCCATTTCTAAAGCTTTCAGAACTGGCTGGCACCAGAAGAATACAACAGAAGTATCGCAGACAGTCATGTCAAAATGCAAACCAATAGTCAGTAGGTTTAAATATACCATAAAAGAGCTGTATTTCTGCTGGAAATTTTATAGAGATCTAAAAATACATGGGGAAAAAAATATTAAAACCTCCAAACCATATTATCACACAAGCTGACTAAGAACTTCTTGGCTAATGGTTTTTTAATTGGAAATTGAAGGTAGAGCTTCAATATTAGAAAGATGTTAGAATTGACCAAACTTCAGTTAAGAAGTTTTTTCACATTCAGTACTGAATTTTGGGGGAAGGAGAGGCTAAGTGGTGTGGGAACAGATGCCCAGAATAATGAATATCCCACTGATAAGGTGTCTGGATATGAGAGACAGAATGAAGGGTGTGCTCTGCCCAGTTGATTTGTTTTTGCCAGAACTGCCCCCAGCTCTATTCTGGACTGAATGTTGAAATCTCTCCCTTTCAGTGACACGGAGTTCTTAAATTTTTAGTCAGCCTATTCTAAATACAAAAGTCAGCAGAACTATAATTGACTCAGCAGGTCATTTGGTTTTTTCTAACCATATCATTGAAGCCAATAGTAGAAACTCTTAAGAACTTTACTTGGTGCTGGTGAAGTCTTTTGTAAATAATTCCTTTTAATAACACTTTTCTAAAAGAACCCTGAGTATTGCCCTTGTAAATCAGAAAAGTCACTCATCTTGCTTTGTACAGAGCTGAACTTGTGTAATTAAGAATGTCACAGGCTATTAAAGAGCATTAGCATTATGCATCAAAGAAAATCTGCTGGTGAGGCCATCACAATTTCTCCCTCTAGAACAGCATAAAAGATACCAACCCTGCAGCAATTCATACACAGCGAACTTGGGAAGTAATCACAAGTTTTGTTAATGGATGAGCATTGTGAATCAATACTAATTCTCAAAAGGTACCTACAAAAATGCATTCACAGGACACATCTGAGAGTCAAAATGAAGGACTTGGATACCAGAAGCCATGAGCTCAGTGGAGACTTTTTTTATTGCCCATTAAAATTCTTCTTGCTTCTTTCTAAACCCTCACTGTTACGCATGTGCCACCTCTCTGTGTGTAGGATTCCCACAGATGCCAGCTGCCCCTCTGCTTCAGACTTTTTAGTTAAAGTAATTGATTAAATTACCCCAGAGCAATTGTTCCTAACCTACACTAAGCTTTAAGACAGACCTGAGCCTTCACGTGCACAGAATTTTGTCCATCACTTGGCCTAGCAACTTTCCTCCTAACGCGTGGTTAAACAAAGATGCTGGCTTGGTTTTAAGACAATCTTTAACAGTGGAGTTACTTATGGATAGCCAGTTTGGAGGCCTCATGCAGTTGCAAATGGAAGCGCTTGCCTATGCTAATGCAGCTCTACAGCCCCAGCGGATGTCAGTGAGGAGGGTTTAACACAACACCCAAAAGAATCTGCTGGCCATCTGAGCACTTGAACTCTTCCAAGCGCTTGAGCAAGATGGAGGGTGCTTGCCAGAAAGACTTGGCCTGGCCTCCTGGAGTGCTGTTCTCTGTCTCTAGAGTTCTCCTGCACTACTTTCAATGGAGTGTACTCTTACCACTCCCCATCTTAACGCAGTGATCTAGTAACGCCTACCTATTTTGCTGAATCCCAGAGGTGGTAGCTACCTGCTGGCAAGTAAAGACATTCTTAAAGATTTCAGAAGGATAATTGCTATTAAACTAATTATCTAAGCATTATCTAAGGACATGCATATATGGCTGTTAGCCAAAAAAAATGGGCTCTTTTTTTTTTTCTTTTTTTTTGTCATATACTTCTTACATAAGCTTGGGAAAGTGTTTTTATTTTGTTTCTTTCCATTTCCAGAATGAGGACAATGAGACTGTACTACCTTACAATGGTCCTATGCAAATTAATTCTTTAAAGGTTATAAAGGACAGTGACAAAAAGAAACATTAGCAATTAAAATTTATGTACTGTCATTGTAACTGTGACTATACCTTCTCTTTTTGTTTTTATCTGAAGGGATCCCAACCTCTACTGGATTATCTTCACTGCGCCAGGGTGCAGATAAGACACCAAATGGTTTTCATGGATGTATTCATGATGTCCGCATCAATAACGAGCTGCAGGATTTCAAGGATTTACCACAGCAGTCACTAGGAGTCCTTCCTGGCTGCAAATCCTGTAACATCTGCAAGCATGGTATTTGCCGGTCCCTAGAGAAAACAAGTGTGATTTGTGAGTGTCACCCAGGCTGGACAGGCCCCCTGTGTGACCAGGAAATTGGAGACCCATGTCTTAACCACAAGTAAGCTCAAATGAATGCTCATGGGAGGGTGGAAGCTTTACAGCTAATGCATATTTCATGTTTCATCTTGTAAAACCACATCTGACTATTTTTGGAGGTGCTGGGTTCCCATATGAAATTATTGACTGTTGTGAGTCAGCATCCATGGCAACTCTCAATTCTCACTTCTTCTGATGTTGCTCGCTCTCCAAATGAGCTCTTTGTCCTGCAGGAGCTAAGCTGTTAATACTGCAGGTCATGCTTTCAGCTGTGACTCTACACATTAAAATATGAAAACTCCTGTTAATGGGTATGGCTTGCCTCAACAGTGGTGAGTGCTGGCACTTACCCAGAGCAGAGCTACCTGTGAGTGGGAAGCACCCATTTCAGGGACATGCTTACAGCAGCATTGTATTCAGACTAACTCCCTGAAGACTATTATGCACTCCAATGTGAACAGTTTTAAATTTCCCAAATATTACACTCTGAAACACCCCTTTAAAGTGTGAGTTTAAAGGCTAGCATGGAGTTGCATGCGAAGGGAGCATGAGTGTAAAGCATTCACAGTTCAAAGGCTCAGTAACCACATCTCCATCAGAAACACCGGGTGAATAGCTTACTTATGGCAAGTACACAAGGAAGCAGTCCAGCGCAGCCCAGCCGTCTGCATAGTTCAGTGCTGTTTCGTAAGCAGATGGAAGTACTTTTGTTTTAGAAGCTACTTTGGTTGCGCCATCTGTGGAAGGGGCTTTTCACAAGCACATACTTTTGACAGGTAAATTGACACATGAATAATCACTCTCTTAAGGGGAGAAATTTAACTTGGCAGAGGTACCATTTTAAACTTGCTTCTGGGTCTAATTCTGCAAAGTACTGAATGCTGGAAGGTGTTGAGAAGCACCTGACAAGTTTCCAGACCAAAGGTATGAAGACCCAAGTGAAGAAACACTCAGAGACCCAAATGTTTCCTTGAATTTCCAACATCAACTTGAAGCTGTTGTGGTTAGACAGAGAAAGATGAGGGAATTACAGCTGTTTACATCATGAGGGATTGTTTCTCTCATAATCCAAGGAAGGTGATGTAATCATGACTGTAGCTGCCTTGCTAAGGAAAGTAGCTGTGCGTATTTTAAATGCTCACATACTGTCTCACCTTTCATTAAATGAGCCTTTTGGAGTTGTCTCCTTAAAGCCAAAGCCCTTTGTGTCCAGGGGAGGACGGTGCCCTGCTCGTGGGTGTCTGCTCCAACACTCACAGATTAATCTCAGTGAGGAAATGCAACTGTAAAGAACAGGTAGTTGATGGTAATGAGAGTTACTATCCAAGCACACCTTTGGCTAGTGGGGCAGAAAATACTGCTTTCTATACACTGTGACTCCCTTTTCTACAGTATTTTGCATGTCTTGACCTGACCGAAACTGCTTTTATTGTTTGTGCTTTTTAGTTCAAAGCTTAAATATGAAATGTAGAAGGATTCACCATAATCAGGGAACAATTTCAAAGTACCATGAAGAAAATAAATAAAAATAAGAGAAAGACATGGGTTTGTGTCAAGTAGGACCTGATACAGCAAAGGTTTATAAGCCCAGAGTGGTTTTTCCTTGGCTAGACAGTGGTGTTTTCTCCCCTGTCTTCAGGCCATTCCGTGTTTTCCTGTCCCAGATGTGGGGACTGTGTCAGAGAACCTGCTGAGGATCAACACCCCTCCCTGGGATATTCCTCAGAAATACCAATGCTCACTGCAAACCACATGAGCCAGGGAACCCTTCAACTTCAACTGCCCGTGAATAAGTCTGTGCAGAGCTTTTCCACAAGCACCTTCGTTTATCACACTGTTTTTCATCACCTGATATTATTTGTAGAGTAATCCTGCTAAGGAAGCCTGGGCATGCAGCTTGATTGTTGGCACTTCGTTCCACCTGCTGATGCTGTAAATGTGAGCTGTCTTGTGAAGATGCCAAGTGTTGGTCCATGCTGGCAGAGGAGCCTAATGTTTTTCAAAGAGATCACTTAAGATCACAAATTCTAAATGTATTTTCTGAGCGCTATCCAGTATTCACTGAAAACCTCACAGTTTCTTCAGTGTTTGACACTGGACTGCTGTGTTTGGTTTAGTATCCTGGAATTAAATGGGCAGAAATGCCAAAACCAAACATCCTTGGGAAAAGGAACTTTAACACAGGCCAGCTCTAAATGCTTCTCTCTCCCCAGGTGTCTGCATGGTAAGTGCATGGTGGCCAATGTTGCTTACACCTGTAAGTGCATGGAGGGCTACACGGGCATGTACTGTGACAAGAAGAACAATTCCTCAAATCCCTGCAGGATTTTGAAATGCAACCACGGTCAGTGTAAAATTTCTGAGCATGGGGAACCCTACTGCGAATGCGATCCTAACTATAGCGGAGAACATTGTGACAGAGGTACGCTTGGCTGCAGGGCCCAGGACGCTGCTCTGCTGCATTTCTGGTTTACATCTTTGTTTTTACCTCTCTTCCATGTGACTTGTATTTGGGGGTAAATGGCAAATAGTAGAGCATAAAGCTAAGTCAACCTCTGCAGAGCAATACAGGGAGGAGAAAAGACCCACACAACAGCTAGCTAGCTACTATCCGAACATATGGAAAGGGGGACATCTGTAGCAAGATGTCTCCGTCTCCTGAATCCCCAAGGTTTGCTGCTCTCAGGCTTCTGGTGGGATGTTTAAAGGAGAGGTCATCGTGAGGTTTACCCTCAACAAGCAGCGATCAGTTAATTGCAGTGCTGGGAAAGGAGGTCTTACCCTGCACACCAAGGGCTTTCATAGATGACATGAGGAGGAACTGGAAGGCACGAGGTGCTGCTCACCCGAAGCATCAGTAAAGATCCTCAGCCTGCTCCCTCTGATGCAGCTGGGTGGGTTTCCTGGGGAATCCCACAGATCATGCTGGACTTTCCTCCTAGGGCTGTGGCCCAGCTCTTCAGCCTTGACCTGAAAAGACTCGCTGGAAACTCAGTGAGTTCTATCTTCATCCCTTCTGCCTTTTTTTGATCCCATACAGAAGGAAGGAGCTGGCTTGTATTATTTTTATTTAGATTGTGCCTTTCCTGTAAATGAACCACAGACCTTCCAAATTATACACATGTACAGCCTCACCAAAATGTATCTGGCTGCTGCAGAGTGACTACAGAACGGCACAGACATTTTCAGGTATCCCAGATTCCTAATGTCATGCAGAGAAGGCTGACCTTTGATCCTGAGAAGCAGACATAGTAAAACTAATCCATATTTTGCAGGAGTGTTGCAGGATTCAACACTCAGCATTCATTAAAGCACTTCCAGAACTGCTGATCAAAGCCAGCAGGCCTGCCTGGCCTCTGCCTTGTGCCGGATATTACACATTTGTGTAACACAAGCTCTGTTTTGATGGCAGGTACAAAGCAGTAAAAGATTACGGTCCCGCTCATGCCATCTGTTTGCCTTGAATATCATTACATGTACAGGGCTGTCTGCTTATGTTTGGGGAATATCTGGCAAAATATGACCACATTTTTTTTTCCTTTACATCTCTGTTGTCTTACCAGAGAATCTCTGCCAAGGAGAGATAATTCGAGAAGTAGTCCGTAAGCAGCAGGGCTACACGTCGTGTGCCACTGCCTCCAAAGTACCCCGCCTGGAATGCCATGGCAGCTGCAGCAACGGGCAGTGCTGCGTTCCTCTCCGGAGCAAAAGGCGGAAATACTTCTTCCAGTGTGTGGATGGCTCCACCTTCACAGAAGAACTGGAGAGACATGTGGAATGCGGCTGTTCAAAATGCTTATAAGCCATTCTCCAGTCTCTTGCCACTTTAATCGACTCAGAAGCGCTATCAAAACGGGACCTATTTACTTTCAGAGTGAAGAAGAAGAAGAAAAGAGTTATTAAGTATATTGTAAAATAAACAAAAAATAGAACTTATTTTTATTATGGAAAGTGACTATTTTCATCTTTTATTATATAAAGTATCACACCACTTTGGGTATATGTATCATATAGTGAGTTATTTTTACCATGAAACTTTTTTAACAGTTGTAAGAAAAAAAAATTCAAAAGTTAAAAGTTAAAAAAAATATATAAAGAACACATAGCCTAACAGGAGAAATGTGTTATATGTATGCACAATGAACAAACGTAAAGGTGTTCCAAGGACCTGCCACAGGACTGATACGGGCTGAAGAAACCTCCGAGGCTCTGGGTGGGTCTCGTAAGAGAGCGGATCCCCATGACTGACAGCCATCTCACCTGCTCGGGCACCCTGAGAAAGCCTCCCCCTCGGTCCCTTGCCCTGCCTAACACTGCCGACGCTGTTTTGTCCCTGTACAGTGGCTCCACTTGCTATTCCTGAACTGGTTCCCTGTAGCACGTAGGCACTGGCATAGCTTGAGGCTAAAGATGTTATTTGACTATTGTAATACTATAATACATTTTTGCTGTGTATGTTGTATTTATCTGTGTTCACAATATATTCTTCAGCAACTGTATCTATAGAGCACAGGCAGCTTTATCCAAAAGAAAGGGACAAAGCGAAAGGAAGTGGGGGAATATATGTTGCTTTGGGAAATTTGGGGGCAAAATGTGAAATAAGTGCAAAGTAATGCCTAATAAATGACATAGTACTTTTGTGTAAACTCCTCAGCTATGTTATTTCCCAAGTTTGTGCCTTTTTGCTCTCAGCCTTGAGCCCTTTTTTGTATATGAAATATAAGGAATGCACTGCTACGTAGTTTGTCACGCCTTGACACTTTAACTTGCAAAGGTTGTAAAGAGCATGAAAATATTGCAGGTGCCAGAATGTACTTTTTGGGGCTTTTACTCCCACTGTCACTTGAGCCACGGGTGTCAGCTGGGCTGTAGCTGCCTGTTCATCCGCACTCTGGCACCCAGCCATTGGCTCCTTTCCCACAGGTTTTTAGACGAGCAGACGTT
Organism: Pterocles gutturalis; assembly: GCF_000699245.1. Classification (NCBI taxonomy): domain Eukaryota; kingdom Metazoa; phylum Chordata; class Aves; order Pterocliformes; family Pteroclidae; genus Pterocles; species Pterocles gutturalis. The sequence goes on along the minus strand of NW_010143872.1, from coordinate 3,312 downwards.
GCACTATATCCATGTGAAGGTATTCAGCCAACATCTGTCTGCCTTAGCAGCAGTCTCTTCTCTGCACAAGGAGAGACGTTACAGCTCCATCCCATCCTGCTCTCGCATTTGGTGCAGATTGACCCATTCAGCCAAAGCTTTTCCATCTGCACTCCTTCATATCTTGCACTTGTGCCTCCCAAAGGACTCCCATTAACTTTACCTGTGTTCAGAGCAAACGCTGACTAGGAAATGGAAATCAATGCAGGGATAAATTCTCGCTGTGAATGTGAGGCAAAAATTGAGAGTGAGGTTGATTTTTGAAGGGTTTTTGGCAGGTCTGCCTTTCAGGATCAGTAAGTACATGCAAAGATTACCATGGATTACAGTTTCTCTTACTATAAATGTCAAAATTCCCATCAACAACTGTCCCATTATCAATGTAACATTTTTCT
>NW_010143872.1:0-2847 GCF_000699245.1 Pterocles gutturalis | reverse complement strand
CCTAATACAGCAAGTATTATGCTTCTTTCTTCAATTTCTCTTTCTCTAAGAGAGGGAAAGTCAGAGATGATTCCTAGAAGCCAAAAGGTCCTTTTGGGAACACTCACTGGTCTCACCAAAAAGATTTCAGATGACAGGCTTCATCAAAGGATGGGGAGGCGAGCTGAATCAAATAAACAGGGCTTTTTTTTGATCAGGGCTTTGGAAAGATGCACCGAATGAGTCCTGCCATGAAAAGTATAAATGTTTATTTTCCATTAAAGAAAAGTGACAACCTAGCCATCATGCAACCAAAAAGCTCAAACGTGCATAGCATTCTTCTGCTACTTCAGTCTCTCCTTAACTGCAGCAGTTTATTCATATTTCTTTGTTACCATCAGAGCAACTTGAGCAGAAAGGGACATAACCAATATAACAGCCATCATGCGAAATAAATATCAGTATGTGGAGCCTGCAATCACAATCAGTGAAACAAAACAATCACTAGTTAATATGTCAAAATCTGATGGAAGCAGTACAGCTCAAGAGCCAGGGAAAAACTAACCCTGGTTGCAAGTACTGCGGGCTGCTTTTTATTTTTAGTATAACATCAGAAGTTCATAGCAGCTGGAGTTTGTGGTGTACAACAATCATCACCCAAACCCACAACCTACAGGTTTTAAAAATTCATGCAAGTAACTGCAGACGCTTGTGCAAATACGTGCCTGGCACACCACTATTTTTCCTGCTTAAAACACTTTAATTTCTAAAGAAGCAGCTGTGATGGCGCTGGGCAGAAGAAATCCAGACTGAGCAGTGGCTTACAAGCCCTCTGTGTGCTCTACGTACGATTTGCAGCCACTGAACTGCCAAGGCCTGCAGAAACACGGCCCCTCTTGAACACCACCCAAAACCCTGTTCGCTTTGTCCCTGGAGCAGCAGTGCGTATGGGAAAGGTGACATTTACTGGTAGCCTCGCACCTGCTGGAGGGTGCTTTAGAAAGAATGGCCTTGACTGGCAAGGCAAAAGCCATCAACATCTTGTTAACACATCACTCTGGGATTTATTTAAACAATGCCTTGCAGCAAAGCGACCAGCAACAACACAGCAAGGCTGGCCCTGTTCCTGGCCCTTTGCTGTCATGGCACTTCAATGTTAAGTGTTGGGATAAAGAACTAAGAATATCTATTTTGTAACCAAATGATGCGATTTTTGTATGCTTTTAGGCAGCACTTGCCATTGGATAGTGATGCTTTATGTCAATGATTCTCTGACTTGCTATAGAATTATTTTATGTTAAGAAGAAAATAAAAAGCATTCAGATGTGCCAAAAATGTGAGGTTAACTGAAGTTAATTAGCTCTGAAAGTTCCTCTGTAACCTGCCTAATGTTACAATAGATTTCAGGAACTGTGGGTACAATGCAGTAGTTTTTACCTCTATAAAGTTTTAATATAAAGTGAAGAAAGATGCTTACCCTTAAAAAATGGCAATGCAGACTGGTGTGAACTGATGTATTTTATTAATAGATTCTCATTGTGATGTAAGTTTAAATAAATTGTTGGGTTATGGAAGATTGTAACATACCTTGTGTTGTGATGCAGATTATTTCTATGTGCGTTTGAGGTGTTGAGTCTGACTTTTAGAGTATGTGAAGTAGCTCTGGAAAATTACGGAAGGACTACACATAAACCTACTCAGAATGGCTGCCTTTTTTTTTTTAAATGCTTGAGAAAGGCCTGCAGCAAAAATACACTAAATAACTAATGATAGAATAAATTAAGAAATATTGGGAATTGGGGTCAGAGGAGGTCTGACTGAGGAAACTGAAGTCACCCAGCCAACTGTGGATGACGGGGATGTTATGAGGCCCTGACACACGTGCATTCTAAGTTTGCTGCCACGCCATTATAGCTGATTATTATTAGAGACCCCGATGTAACAGACCTCTTCTGTTCATTGTGTTCCTGCCTTAGTATGGAATAAAGTGAAGCTCCCACGTAGCTCCCCCATGCCCCTGCGTAACACTCACGTATGGCTAATTATGCTTAAAACTACAGCCCGCAGAGTTGCCTTTACCATTCAATGCAAAACTGGAATGGCAGTCTTGCCACTGAGTGACAGCACTCAGCCAATAGAAACACTCAACCTTAATGAGCATCATTAAGCCTGAACTATGAAGGTTAATTATATAATTGTAGCAGATGGTAGCATTTTTACCTAAAGCAAACCCAGCTGAGCCCACTAAAAAAGCTAGCGGGAACTGTTCAAAAATCTCTAGGTACTGGCTGAAGTAACTGGTTTGCACAGCATCTATTTAATATTGCTCATGGCTTTGCAGCGCGTGGGCTCCTTGGCGAGCACTCCAGCAAGTGCAGCCCAAGGGTAAAATGCTCGTTTGTGCTTCTGCTTGCAGTGCTCTAGGTATCAATTTTTAGCCATTGGTCTGAGGCAAACAATACTGAGAAACTCTGTCCTGTGTTCCTTTAGTTTTTCTAGTCAGCTGGGAGTAGTCAGAGGGTGTTGCTGCTTGCAGGGTGTTTGGCTGTGGGTTTTGTGGTGTTTTCTGTGGGTCCTGTCACTTCTGGTCTCCGTGACCTCTTGTACAAGCTACCTCCCAGTTCCTATTTTGGCTTACCCAAGAGAGCCTCACAGTTCAGTGGATAGACAGCGGAGTTTTCACAAGCCCAAGGTGTTCTTAAGTAATACCTTTGGCTTAAGGCTGGGTGAGATACCAGACTTGATCACTGGGTGGCAAGTCCAGTGTTGCTCTGTGTGAGCTAAGCCAGAATGTTTTCCAGGATGTGCCCTATACCTTTCAAGGACAGCTGAGGTGAATGTCAAATGAGGTGCCCCAAACTGGCCCCT
>NW_010143871.1:0-700 GCF_000699245.1 Pterocles gutturalis | reverse complement strand
CTTCACCGGGTCCCCCCCGCCCGGGCATTGCCTCTCGGGGGTGTCCCCTTCACCCTCCGCCGCCGGGGTTTGACACCACCCCGGCTAAGGTCAGGCGAGAAAAGTTAAACCCGACTGCGCTTTCAGGTTGGTTGTGTTGTGGTTTTTTTTTTTTTTTTTCCCACGTTTATTTGATCTCAAAACAAAAAATTAAAATTAAAATACATAAAACAATGGCAGCTGTCTTTGCTAAAATTAAAATAAACTATTTTCGGCTTAGAAAAGGTGGGGTTTTTTTTGTTTAAAAAAAGAGAAGCAGAAACAGTAGCAAACACTCCATAATAAATACGTTTCCTATTACCACAAAAGCAAAATAATACGGACATAAAAGTTTGACACGACAGAACTGTTTTCGTTTTTAACAGAGCGTTAGGATTAAGTGGCTTAATTAAATATCGGTCTCCAATTGGCAGTGTCAGTAGCTTTCCTCTCGAAACCGCATCTCCAGCCGCTGATATAAAGTGCTTGGGCCAAGTTTCCCCCCCAAAAAAAGACGCCGACATGGTGCGCGAAGGAAAAATCCACCTTTTCTCCGCTATTTACCGGACAGGACGGTGCGTTATTTACATTTTTGTGTGTGTGTGTGCACGCACGCGTGTGTTTCCACAGCGATACGACCCACGGTAGGGTGGGTGTCCTGCAGGACGCGGGTACCAGCGCG
>NW_010143870.1:0-1029 GCF_000699245.1 Pterocles gutturalis | reverse complement strand
TTATGATCAATGACGCAGTAATAAAAATCCTTCCAAAACTCAGAAGACATGGATATACTCAATTCTGCCTAAGGTCTAGTAATCACCAACCACAAAATAAAGGAGTCTGAAAAAAACTTAAGAAACAAAAGCAGGTAGCAGTTAGACTAGGATCTCAATAAACGCAGCTTTTCACACAAACTCATTCTCAACAACTTTCTCAAAAAAAAAAAAAATTCTGTCAATAGAAGAGGTGACTATCATCAAAATATTACGTATTGCCTCAAACTAAAGATACTTTGGAGATAACCTCAGGCTACTACTACCTAAGAAGCCAAGACAGACATTGGCAAGTTATGATTACTTCAAGGTAACTGAAAAGAAGACAACAAGACTTGGCACAGGATATATAATTCATTTCCATTCTATTCTATAATTTTAAAATACCCCCATTAGTTCACCTGCCTTAAAACTTCACAAACCTCATTCAAAAGGATCAGGTTAGAAAAATTAACAGAATGTTTCAAGAGAAATCCATTTGTCCAACAACCTTTATATCCTTAATGACTACTTTAAGGATGTGTTGCATGAACCTTGCAGCTCCCTTGAATTTAAAAAGAAATAAAGAGCCCTGAACCCAAACACTGTGAAGCCTCGGGTGTTTTTTAAGAAAAACTAAATTCAAAGTACACAGTTTCACAGCCAGCTGAATACACTAGTGCTCCTCATTTATGATCTGATAAGGTTTGAGCTGTATTCATTTTGTCAAGTTATTTTATTAACACTGTAGCTGTACATCAATTCTATAATAAGACGGAATAACAGCACATAACTGTTAAGGCAAATTTTTGTGTTTTAAGAAGTACAGTAGTAACTATGCATACACAAAAAATAACGAGTGAGAATAAAAGGACATTCCATACAAACACACCATGTCTGCTGATGGAGCTAGAGCTGGCTTATCCCTCAGCCCACCATTTGAAGAAACTGGCTGTTGAACATTTTTCTCTTCAGTATTGTGACTGAAGGGCCTGCAAAACAAAACTTTAA
>NW_010143869.1:0-780 GCF_000699245.1 Pterocles gutturalis | reverse complement strand
GGAGACTCAGACACCAGCTTGGTCGTCAGTGAGGCTCTAACAATGCATTCGGCCGATGACAGGTTTTAACCACTGGAGGTCGCCCAAGAGCTTTTGAGCGTCACGTAAATTCTTAATTTCAGTCTGCAATTGTAATTTTTGTGGACGTATTGTCTGCTCAGTGATTGTCCATCCCAAATATCGCCATGGTGATGATTGTTGAACTTTCTCCTTCGCTATAACAAGAGATGCCGTGGCTAATGTCACGTGAATCTGATCAATTTGTTGTGGTGTGAAGGGCTCAGGCTGTGCAAATAAAACATCGTCCATGTAATGATAAATTATGGCCTTAGGCCATTTATCCCTTAAGGGCTGTAGAGCGTTGTCTACATACAGCTGGCAGAGGGTGGGTGAGTTACGCATGCCTTGTGGTAGAACGGTCCACTCAAAACGTTTGTCGGGCTCACCTCTGTTGATAGCTGGCAGTGTAAACGCAAATCTTTTGGTGTCATTTGGATGCAGGGCAATAGTAAAGAAACAATCCTTTAGATCGATGATCAATAATGGCCAATCTTCCGGGAGCATGGAGGGGCTGGGAAGACCTGGCTGGAGTGCTCCCATCGGTTCCATTTGGTCATTCACTGCTCGTAAGTCATGTAATAGGCGATATTTTCCAGACTTCTTCTTAATTACAAAGATTGGCGTGTTCCATGGGCTGGTGGATAACTTCAGATGCCCTTGTTGGAATTGCTCCTTAACCAGCTCATGAGCATGGATAAGACTTTCCCGTTTTAAAGGCCA
>NW_010143868.1:584-3231 GCF_000699245.1 Pterocles gutturalis | reverse complement strand
TGAGGTACGGCAAGCTGAAGCCTGCCTACCGCGACCTGGAGCTGCCCAGCCAGGAGGTGCCCTCCTTCCAAGCCACCGAGTCACCCAAGCCCGCCAAGATGCCCAAGGTAGAGGTCGGGGCGCGGGGTCCAGCCCGCAGCCTTGCTCTCCCAGCGCTGACACCTCTCTCTCTTCCAGATCGTGGACCCGCTGGCCAGGGGCCGTCCCTTCCGCCATCCTGATGAGCCTGCCCGTCCCCACACCCCCCCCCAAATCCTGCCTCCCACCACCCCCGGCGTTGCCTCCTTGGCGTCCTTCAATAGCGTCCGCTCGGGCTACGGCCGCCTGCCGCGCAGGAAGAGGGAATCCGTCGCCCACATGAGCTTCAAGGCGGCCGCAGCACTTCTCCGTGTGAGTTTTGGGATGTCGTCTTCTTCCCTGACTTGGGTTTCAGCTCTGTCCCTCGCCCGTCTCCTTTGCTTCTTGGTTTCTTGCTTTGCACAGGGATCGCTGTCCCTCAGGTTTGAGCAGGGTGGTTGGTTTTTTTTAACCTGAGTTCTGCTTAAAAAGAGGTTTTGGTGAAAACTGGACCAGCAAAGTGGATCTACCTTGCACGGCACCCCTAGACAAAAGCAGAGTCTGGGTTTCACTGATGAGGAGCCAGGAAGCTTCTCCAGCGGCTTTCTAGCCTTGGGCAAGCCTCGGGGCTGGGTTTGTGGGACCGAGACCGAGGAGGGGATTTAGAGTGCTGACTAACGTGGTTGTGGTCCAACCCTGGCTCTCAGGAGCTAAAGGCAGCATCTGCTGGTTGGGGTTTAGTGCTTGCCGCTTGGCTTTGGGGTGGGAGGCTACAAGAAACCCTCCGTGCTGCAAAAACTGGGAGGCTTCTGGTTGCTCACCCTCGTTTGCTTCCCCTGCCAAAGGGACGCTCTGTCCTGGAGCCACTGGCTCCCAAGCGGAGGAGCAACAAGAGGAGCTTCGTGTACCCCAGCTTCATGGATGAGGACACAGCGGATGCTGCCGATACCCTGGACTCGTCCTTCTTCAGTAAGGCAAGCGCCGTTCCACGCCGGCCGCTGGAGCGGGGGGGGCCCAGTGTCCCTGCACGGGGGCTGGATGTGGAGTGGGGCTCTGATGGGGACCCTGGTGTTGGTGCTTCGCCCTGCCCTGGGAGCAGCGACATTGGTGGCCGCTGTGCCCAGCGCTGCAGAGCCCCAGTCTTGGTCTGGGGGATGCTCCTTGGGGGTGGCAGGGAGCAATGCCGCCATCGTGGGCACGTGTCACACCCTGCGACAGGCAGTTCAGGGGATGTTGACGGGGATCCCCCCCCTCCCCAGGCTCTGGGGCCAGGTGGAGCCGGGCTGGCCTGGTGACGGGCACTCTCGCTCAGCGGGAGGTTTCTCACCCATCACATGCATCCAAGAAGGGCTCCGTCCTCCTTCCAGATGGACATGCACGATGAGACGTACTCCATGCCTGATGATGTCTTCGAGTCACCGCCTCTGTCAGCCACCTACTTACGGATGCACCCGGTCGGGGAGGATGCCAGGGCATCCCCCGAGGTGGAGCAGCCCACCCCGTGAGTACCAGCTCTCTGCAGGCACTGCCCCGGTCCCCTGCCCATCAGGACAATGTCCCCAGCTATCCCTGCTGTGGGGCGCTGGGCATTTCCAGCGAGCTCCTCGGATGAAGCCGAGAGGTGCCCGTACCCCTCATCCCAGGCATCCTCTAGCCTGCCCCAGCTCCACACTGCAGCTGCGGGGTCACATATGGGGTATTTCCCAGCTGGCCCCTTTCGGCAAGTGTGATGGGTTTCTCCTCTCTCTGCAGGCGGGAAGGTGTCCGGCTTGCTTCAGCCTCCGCCAACACCGGCGCGGCTCCCCGGCGAGGCAGGCGCATCGCTTCTAAAGTGAAGCACTTTGCCTTCGACCGCAAGAAACGCTACTACGGGCTGGGGGTGGTGGGGAAGTGGCTGAACAGGACGTACCGCCGCAGCCTGAGCAGCATCGTGCAGTCGCAGCTGGAGATCACCGACAGCCACCGGTGAGGGGGACCGATGGGACAGGGATGGGCACGGGGCTCCTCGGGGCTCCCCAGCTGTAGCTCAGATTCATGTCCCCCTCGATGTTTGGGGATCGGGGCTTGGAGGAGCCGTCCTTGAACTGCTTCATTTTAGGGTCCTTTCCTCCGCAGGCCGTATTTCACATACTGGATCACCTTCGTCCACATCCTCATCACCTTGCTGGTGATCGGCACCTATGGCATTGCCCCCATCGGCTTCACCCAGCACGTGACGACAGAGTTAGTAAGTTTAAGAGCTACTGGCCAGGGCTGTCCCCTCCCAGATGTCTGGTGACATCTCTGAAATGGCAGGCAGCTAACTGCCGAGGGAAGCCAGGCTGGTGTCCGGGGGGGCTTTGAACCCCCCAGGGCGGGGATCCTCCCCCTGGGGTTCATCCCGGGAGCCTGCAGCCGGCTGCATTGTTCCCCCAGCACCCAGGCTGGAGGGAAGAACTGGCATCCATCTTGTGGGGACTGTGACCACCAGCATCTCGTGCTGTCATGACTGTGACCACCAGCATCCCGTGCTGTCGTGTTCACTGCCAGGGCTGGGAGCATCTCGGGGTGCTGCTGGCTCCTGCTGCTTGAGCAGCTCCATCAAACAGCC
>NW_010143868.1:246-572 GCF_000699245.1 Pterocles gutturalis | reverse complement strand
CCGCTGGAGGAGCAGCAGCGTGCTGCAGCAGCATGCATGCCAGCGCAGAGCACGCCAGCTTTGCGGCAAGGCTGCCCTCCCTCTCCCTCGTGCATCGCTGCTGGGACCTGGCAGCCCTTCCCCTGGGAGCAGAGGGATGGGGGGCTTCACCCGCCTGGCCCCCGTGGTGGGTGCTGACCCTGGGCTGGCTCGACAGGTGCTGAGGAACAAGGGTGTCTATGAGAGCGTCAAGTACATCCAGCAGGAAAACTTCTGGATCGGGCCCAGCTCGGTAAGGGCTCTGCCGGACCACCGCCCCCCACCCTGAGCCGAGGGGATCCCTGGGG
>NW_010143868.1:0-209 GCF_000699245.1 Pterocles gutturalis | reverse complement strand
TCACCCTGGACCCTCGGTGCCCTCATCCCCCTGGGACCTGCTGCCTGGGCTGGGGGCTCAGCAACGCTTCCCAGAGCTGCGGCATCACAGTGGGATGGTCAGGAGAGACCCCGTCCCCTTCCCATCCGCCCCCGTCCCCTTCCTACCCGCCATCACTGGGGTGATGGGGACTCAGGGCTGTCGCCTGTGGGGACCCCCAGCCCCTGCCG
>NW_010143867.1:16525-27856 GCF_000699245.1 Pterocles gutturalis | reverse complement strand
CCTCCGCTCCCACTACTGCCTTATTGAGTTGTGGCCCATCAGGACCTTATTCTTTGTTTTTGGTATTTATGACTGTAAAGCTTACAAAAATTGCATTCTTTTAGACTCTTATTATCTATAAAGACCACTATAGAAACAAAAATATGAAGAAAACTGTGTGTCACAAATGTGCAGCAATTACACAGAAGTTTTGACTATTAATTAACCTATATCAAATTGCTTTGCTTTTCATTATGAAATTTAGCAAATAACTGAATATGTTCTATGTGCTGTTTTTGATTAAAATTGTTTTTCTTTCAATTCAAACATAAAACACAGAACTATCTTTTAAAACCAATTAAATAACAGATTGAATAATGCGTTTTCATGTGATGAAAAGTTAAGAAAATTTGATCAAAAATCTGGTACACTGTTGAGTCTATTATCATTAACTAGTATAGTGCTCATTTTCTGTCATCAGAAGATCTTAGAAACTGTCTGCCATTTTTTTGTAACTTTCACAGAAACTTGATGTTGTTATGAAATTATGCTTCAGAATCAGTTTGTTTTCTGTCAGCCCAATTTGTACAAGACAAACAGTAAAAGCTGCCAGATGAAATACTGACAGGGTTCCAAAATGCATCAGAGATTCCATAGGTAATCATGGGATTTCAGTTCCTGCTGTCTGTGTCACTTAAAATTACAGTAAAGAAGCTCAAACAGACAGTTGTAATGAAAGCACCTTTGATATGCACATCACAGTAAGTGTAAAGCCTAAAACTTTGAATTATTTACCCAGGTAAGTTAAAAAATATTCTAACATACGACAAATATTAAATACTGATTTGTTTTAAAAAGTACTGGCTAGGAAGTATCCTCTTTCAGATAAAACAAAATTTATGTTTGGATTGTCTCAGTACACAAATACTCATCGTATTTGGGTACTGAAAAGGAATATAAAATTTATCAGCTGTATCTACTGAACCTCAAAAAATTTGCAACTAAAGTGTTCTCTTAGATTTCACTTTCTAATATGGATCATGAACTGCTTCAACATGAAATCAGTGGTTATATTCAGTGTTATTATGTGAAATTCTCTGCTGTTTTCATTAGCTGATGTTCCAAATTTGAGTCACTTCTCATTGGAAGACACAGCTTTGTGACTACAGCTAACTTCCTTCAGTAAATTGAGTATGACATTGTAAATATGTTAAAATATAGTTCATTAGAAGTTAAAAGCAAAATAAGTAACACTTTTAGTTTGTCTCATTTTTTTATATGATTTCATATATGTAGATTGTTATTGTCAAATAGAACGGCACACAAACTCAAGAAAATGAGAAAGGTAACCTTATCACATTGTTTTAAAGTTCGCATATATGTGAGAAAAAACTTGGAAATCATTTTAAGAGTGTTATTTATGAAGTGGGAAGTTAGTGACAATGTTTTCAAGAGATGAGTGATTATGGTGATGATTCACTATAGATAGAATTAGCCCTGTCTGAAAATTGTCTTTAATGTGAGTCAGATTGTACTCTCACAATTCTGGCCTTCTTGGCTTTTAGATATATTCTGATATATTCAGATAATATTCAGCATAATTTAAGGAGATGCACACAATTATGTGTTTAAGAAGTACAGTGCAGTGACTTTTTGCTTAGTACTTGATTTGTTCTCTTGAGGAAGTGAGATAGGAGGCTGAAAACAATGGATAAAATTTTTAAAAATCGTACTGAGCAGTCTGGGCTACGGGGTCTGGAATCAATTGTTGGCTAAGGAACTACAATAAAAATAGTGACAGGGCTATGTACAGTATCTACAGCTGTATAAGGAGGAGTGATTTAGGTATTAGTGGAGTTGAAAAAGCTAGTAAGTACTGCATGATGTCAGGAATTCTGTCCACATCTAAGTGCCGAGACCTCATAGAGTCATTAAGGTTGGAAAAGACCTCAAGGATCATCAAGTCCAACCATTAACCCACACCACCTAACTCACTAAACCATGTCCCTAAGCACCACATCTACACGTTTCTTGAACACCTCCAGGGATGGTGACCCCACCACTTCCCTGGGTAGCCTGTTCCAATGCCTGATCACTCTTTCAGTGAAGAAATTTTTTCTAATATCTAGCCTAAACCTCCCCTGGTGCAACTTAAGGCCATTTCCTCTTGTCCTATTGCTTGTTACTTTAGAGAAGAGGCCAGCACCCACCTCACTACAACATCCTTTTAGGTAGTTGTAGAGTGTGATGAGGTCTCCTCTCAGCCTCCTCTTCTCTAGACTCCCTCAGCCGCTCCTCATAAGACCTGTGCTCCAGACCCTTCACCAGCTTCGTTGCCCTTCTCTGGATCTGCTCCAGCACCTCAATATCCTTCTTGTGGTGTTGGGCCCAAAACTGAACACAGTGTTCAAGGTGCTGCCTCACCATTATCACCTCCTATGATAATGGCAGCAAAGTATGATTCTCAATGTCTTGAGCGACAGGATGCATATCCTTTTCTCCGAGATGCTTTTTCTAGGAATTGGTTGTCCATTTCTTAGCCTGTTTTTCTGAATGCTCTAGAAAAAGGGCTGCAATATGCATGCCTTTTTGTGTGTCAAGGCAGAGGGTCTGTGCTCGCTCTTATTTCAGCTGTGAACCTTTCATGCCTTTGACAGGCATTGCCAATCAAGGAGTTTCTGACCAAATTCTGCTTTTTACAGGGTACAGCACTTCTTTCCTCGACTTCAGACTTGTGCTTTCCGGTTTCTTTGCAGTACTGAAAGCTGACAATAAATATGTTCCAGCATGGTCTGGCAATATGTAGGAGCCACACGGAGTTTTCGGGAGCAGGCAGGAGAGCCAGTTAGGCACCAAGATTGAGTTATCTCATCTTGGCAATCCAAGACTCTTCCTCTGCCCAAACACTTTGTATACCCATGATAAGGGGTGGTTCAGGAGATAACTGGTGTATTTGCGAACATCTGCAGTATGGAAACTTGACAAATGCTGCATATGTGTAAAAGAAAGCACAGATTTTTGTATATATTTGTAAAAAAAAGTGAAGTTTTATACTGTGCTCTTTAACAAAATGAGTTAACACCTCTCTGCAATGAAAGAACTGTTTATTCCTCACAGAAGTATTGGTGTAGAGTCTCTGGAGGCTCTTAGAACTCCCCACATAGCCCTCATAGCATATAGATCTGAGGTTCTTTTCTAAAACCTAAGTACAAGAGGGTTTAAGAAAAAATTAAAATGTAATTTATATCAAAAGATACCAATTTCAGATGAGAAAAAATTTGCTGATTCTATCTCATTCTGGGCTAATTTTATTTCTCTTATCTGAATAATTTAAAATTATTAAGTGTTTATATTTCTAACTGAAATATTTATGCAATTTCTTTTAAGTGAGAATTTTTATTATTTCCTGTTTGAATGAAAACAAATTATGAAATGTTAAAAATGTTTTTTCTGTAGAAATTCTATTTTTCTAATAAATTCTGATTGCTATTTGGAAGTTGATAATGATATTTTAGCTTTTATCATCATCTGTGCTATGGATCTATAGTTATGTTTTATGCTGGGGAAGCCATTTGTACAGGCAGCTGTTGAACAAAAAATGTGAGGAAGGATTGCTATTTTAGTTGGTATTTTAGTTTTTGTTCTAAAAATTGTCACAAAGTACCGCTGAAGCCTTGCAACAGATAGAAAATCATAACATGACTTTTAAGTACTTTTCTCTCCATCCACCTAAATTTGCAGGCTTTTTGTTCAAATAGTACAGAAATATATACCTGGAACTGTCTTACTGCTTGCCTTGTCGGTTATCCCACTACTGTATTTTGTTTTGATTTCCTTCCTTTCTCCTTTCAGCACTGATGTTTTCTACTTTTTCCAATGTAGACTGAGCAGAAGACCTTTGTCTTTGTTGTACTCACATGTCACATAGATCTAGAAGCCAGGTTTCCTGCCAAGTTATGACATATCCCTCTAGACATCTCAGCTTCCTCCCCATTTCCCCACACTATCCTTCTCACTGCGGTATGGTCAGTTTTTTCCTTTACTGTGTACCACAGCAATAACTCCATGTCTTCCCCCGGTTGACACTACTTTGTTACCCCACAGTACTTGCAGTTTCCATCTAACACATTGTATAATACCCGCCACTGTGCTGTGAATTCCTACTGAGGGCTGTGGAAGGGCAGAACTATGCCATGGCTCCTCTGGCCACAGCACGGGCCACGCGGAACAGAGAATGATTGTGGTTACTCTGTAGTCTTTTTCCACAAAGGTAATTAGTTTAGGTATCTCCTTTCCCTCACTGTTGATTTTCCTTACATTTGAAAAAACTTAACACTGTGAAGCTTAATATGTTGACGCTTCATACTCCTCTGCTAAATTAGGTGAAAATTCTTCAACAAATTAAATTAAAATTTTCAAAGGGATGAATCTATGGAGATAGGCAATGCAACTACATCAGAGTTGATTCTTTTTTTTACTTCATGAAGAAAATCCAAGAAATAAAAATATAAATTTTGGCTCAGGATTCTCTGGACTGAAAATTGCTCAAAGCTAGAAAAAATTTATAGGGTAGTTTGAATACAGAGCTATCCTGTTATTATACTTTTCCCTAAACATCCATTTTTAGCCATTGTCAGATGAGATACTAGTTTAGGTGGACTATCTTTATTTTCTTAAACTAAACTGCAATGAGATTGATAAGTCAGAGATTTTATTTTGTTTCAAACTGAAGGTGAGGCTGGTGCACAGATACAAAAAATGATCTGATTGTATGGTAACTTACCCTGTTAGAGCTGGACCCCAAATCAGCAGAATTAAAGAACTGTTAGGTAAATACAAGGAGAAGAGGGATGAAAACAGAACAGGATGAGTAGACTGTACATAAACTAGCACTAAAACCTACAAGTAAATACATGGTTGGACTCTGCAACTGACCCCAGAACTAGGAGTTCTGGTCAGCTGACTCGAGAACCTTCAAGACCATTTTATTATTTCAGTCTGTTAGAAGCGTTTTAATAACAATATGAGTGTCTGAGCAGCTGCTTTTAGCTTTTGAGCACTTCATGAACATTAAGCACTGTTCACAAAACCTCAGTGTGATAGGTAAATTATTGCCTTTTTAGCACTTCCTATGATTAATGGAAATTATGGAAAAAGCCTATTAGATTATTTGTCCTTCTAACTTGTGGGGTAGTTTGTTGTTTGTTTTTTTTTTTTACAGAAGTATTTTTTTTTTTTTGCAATTTTTTTGATTGTTGTGGTTCTCAGTCATTTCACATCCTGGCAAAGGCATTTATTCTATCCACGTGTTCAGTCTTTTTTTTTTTTTTTTTTTTTTTTAAACATTGCTCGCTCTCCATTGGGATTCACATGTACGTATATTCTTAGATTTCCTTTGTACCTAAAAATAGTAATACTTCCTATTCTTAACCTATTTTCCCGCATTATGCCCTTGTAGATTCAGATTCACTTTGAAGATTCCTTGAGTATCTAAACTCTTCCTCTAGAGATAGAAAGCTGACCTGGACTCATATTTTGTTCTGTTGTTCAATGAACAACAGATATAGCTAATTCTGTATATTTGTAATTTTTAGAGGCTGTATGTTTTCTTTGTATTTTTGAGTCGTATGTGTAGACTATTGTTGCCCCTTTGTTTAGCTTTCAGATGGCATTAATGTTTGTTCTCCATCTGGGAGATATCTTGTCTAGAAAGAGTAGTCATAATCTTAGTCATAATAATAACTTTAAAAATCATATCTCATTTGAATATAGTAGAAATTTGGATGACTGTATATTTGCGTTTCATGTCATTCAGCATTGATCCATTAAGTCAGATATAGACCTAATCCCTACTGGGCAAATTCTGCACAAAGAGAAAATTTAATATAAACTGAAATTCATTCTCCCTGGTATGTATAGCTGGCATAAGTATTAGGTATCAGATGAATAAGAGTCTTTTCTCATTTACCTCAAGAAGATTTCTCTGTAAATTTTGTAGATCTATGAAAAAATTTTTATAATTTTTTTTAAATCTCCCTATAAAGCACTTCTCCATACGTTGTGTAAATCTGTAAGTTATAAATCTACAACATGTATAAAAATACAGTCTTGAAGTGTTAATGAAATGAGATTTGATAGCAGAATTACAGGAAGCTCTTGTGGTTCCCTGAGAAGGCCAGAGCTTGGAAGAGAAACTGCCTTGACCGTCTCTTTATAGGGAGCTCCTGAAAAAGACCAGAGATTTTAAAATTCATAAAACCAGTTTATACTGGATAATTATTTTTTAATAGAGAAAAAAACCAAAACAAAACACAACCACATGGCTAGGTTAGGCAAAACAGAATAAACAGAATTTCAGTATTACTCTTTCCATGACCTTGCTAGGAGGACCTTCATCCCATGCTTTGTTTCAACTCCTACATGTCTTTCTGGGATGAAGAAAATTCTGAATCATCCCTTCTGATCCTTACTAATTTTTTTCCTCCTCTGATGCCTGGTTGCATTTGCCCTGCTCCCTTTGACACTCCCTGCTCTGCCATCTCTCACTGTCTTTGGGACCTTCTGTCCCTTGGTGCTCGGTTGGTCACTATGAAGGCACAATCTTCTGTCTCCAAATGGTTTTGCCTGACTCACTCTACTTGAAGAGACAAAATAGGCAACTAAGAACACACAATAAAGTAGGTCCATCACCGAGACCATAATTTAAGTTAAAAGTAATCTCTGATCTATAAACTTTATATTATATACCTGTGAATGGAGGGAGATTAAACATGTATTGCTATTTATGGTCCTTTTAAGACTGAAGTCCTGAGAAACTTATCCTGATATGGTTTCTTGGAACAGAAGAAATATAGTTCCATAGTCAGCGTTCGTAGGCGTTAAATGGATGTACAGTTTGGATGTACAGTTTAGAGTGAAGTTGCTGATTCTAGTGACAAATTAGCAATAAATGAGTTCAAATAAATTCAGTGGCTAATTACAGAGAAAAATACTATCAGCACAGACCTCGCTGAAAGCTGATATTTAGAAATGTCCACTAAATAAAACCTAATGAGTCGTGTATATAACTTGACATGTTGAGCTTAATTTACCACAGCAGTCTATGTCTGAGCAAAATTTGGATCAAGAAAAACAACCTTTGATGTTTTAGTATAATTCTTTCAAACAATGTTGGAGCAGATGAAGAGCACCGGAGCTTTTGATGTCATAATATGTGGAATATTATTTACTGAATCTGTTACAGGGGAAAAAAAGTCTACTACTAGCAGAATGCCCCATTTATTTGTGCCATATCACTAACAATCAATGAAAAACCAACATAACTAAAAAAGAAAGCATCACAAATGTTGCATTTTATGGGGTTCACATGTTTATTTTTGTCAGTCTCGGTTACTTCTATTTTTTCCCTGTGGTGAGTGGGTTTTAAGAAATAAGGAATGTTCTTGACAGAATAAAGACATAAACAGTATTTAAAACCAAAACAAACTCCCATAAATCTGTCCAAACTATAACATATGGAAGAAGAATCATGTGTTTCTTTCCCTGGTGAATCTGGCTTCCACCAGATAAGATTTCAGGGACTGTGTGAGCCACAGGTTGCATTTGTATTGTTTTGTTTCAAGCCTCTGATCTAATTTAGTATCCACCCTCCATTAATTCCAATGACTCTTTTTGTACCTCTTCAGTCTTTTGATCTGTAAAACATCCTATGGCAATGAGCTTCTCATGGTAGTAACAGTTGTACCACTGATGTTGACAGTAATTCAAAGTTGCTTTGAAATGGGAGTTTGCAGCAGATGTCTAGATTTAAATATGTTGAGACATTTTCCCTTGACTTTGCTGTGCTCTGGATCAGGCTGTTTTGAACTTTGCTTATTTATTGGTTTAGTCAAATGTCTATGCTCTTCTATGCCGTATAGTAGACAAGCAGTAAGAAAAACTCAGAAAATAGCTATGCTGTTTTTAGTGAGTGTTAGTGCAATTTTACTTGTACTTAATGTTGAGCTAATTTCCTGTCTGCCAGGCAGTAGCAGTATTTCACTTTTTCATTAAAAATAGAAACAGAGAGAAAGAGAGAAAAAAAAAAAGAAAATGAAGGAGATGTAGTAGATGATGTAGATTACAATAGTAATTGACACAGTGGTTTAACATGCCACTGGGATAGTGTATTAAGCCTTCTGCCTTTGAAAACTGCAGTTAGGCTACTGCTGCTTGAGAACATGAACAGTGATGGAATTCTTTCTAAGTTATTTGATGGAATCTAGACGAGAGGAAATGATATTTTAGTTATGTGAACCATTCACTGAAAATACCATATATCAGTGTGTGACTCCTTGCTGGTGATATTTCAGTCTAAAATGGGAAGTAAAAGAAATTTGAGTGTTAGGTGAAAATGGCTGCCATCATGGTGCCCCCCATGCAAGTCACAGTTATCGTTTATCTCAAATAAATTACCATTGGCAAGTTTGACCATCATCGTATGTTAGTTCTACCAAGAGCTTTTACTGAGGTACATTTCTTACTTTCAGGTTTGTGTTTGTGTACTGAATATTTCTGAAGTTATATTTTATGTACAGCCATAGTGATTTTTCACTTCTATAAAAGTGAAATACACTCAGGAACTGTGTTTCATTGTGTAAATAAGTGTATTAGGAGCCAAGCTCCTTTAACTGCTGGCTGCCGTCTTCTTTCACCCTATTCGCTTACTCTTTCTTTCAAATGCTTTCGATCACATCAGATGCTGACTGAGCTCTTGCAGCATACTCAGGCATCAGGAAGCTTACCTGGCCCCCTCCAAAAAGTGTCTTTGGTAACTTAACATGCTGAAATTACTCAGTGATGGACTTGGTGTGCATCAGAGCCACCAAATGGGTAGGGAAATTTAGACCTTTAGCAAAGCTGGCTTTGAGGGACATATTTGATATATATTTGATATGTTCAGCTTAGAACTGCAGCCCAAATGACATGCTTGGGCTCATCCTGCAGGTAGTACTATTCAAAAAAGTATCTTTACCTGACAATGGATAGCACTCTACCAAAAAAGGACTGCGTTGATACAGGGTGTCCTACATGAATCAGTTACTGGTAATGAGACATGTGGGAAACCCAGGGGCTGATTTATGTCATCAGAAGCAGAAATGCAGCTGAGAAGGGGTGACAGAAAGCAGGCTTTTACCACAATGCGGTGTCCATTTTGTGGAAGAGGTGGGTCTTGTTTAAAAAAAACACATCTCGTTTCTGGGTATCTGTTCAAATTATGTAGAAACTTGCCAGTAACTGGAACTGAGAAATCACTTTGAACCCAGACCAGAGTGCAAGATAGCTATCAGGCATGTTATTCTTTCATGTTTCTGTCACTGAATATGGCAAGTAATAACCTAAACTGTGCATTTTTGGCAGAAAGAACTAATATTCTTTCACTTTAAAATTTGTCAAGTATTAGGGACTGATGGGCCCCACACATCTTTGTCCAGGGGGTTGGCAGTTCAGAAATTATTTTGAATAGAGATGAGTGTCGTGAAGAGGGAGAGAGAGTTAAGCACTTGACTTGTAAGAGAGAAGCAACAATATCCTTTATTGATATGAAACAGTGAGTTAACAAGGTTCAAAGGTTAATGCGACAATAATTTAATGGGATTCAGTGGCAAGGTACACTTGATTATTTATTGCATAGAGGACAAAGTCAGGCAAAACTGTCAGGGAGACCCTCTTGTTGAGTCACAAGGTTCAGAAAGGACCCCTTTGCTCTCTAAACTCCCTCTCAGAGAGGAGTCTAGGTGCAGCTGGATCCAATCCTAGTCCCAGAGTTGGACAACAGGTTATGTCTAAAGTATTATATATGCACAGTCAAGCCTCTGTATCAGTTAGCTAAGATTTCACAGTTTAGCATGCTGTTAAACACTTACTGAGAATCTGTGGTGGCAAGGAATAGCTCATCCTCGAGGAGTAACCTTGAGAGGTGTCTCTACTCAAGGGAAGATCCTGGCGTGCAGCCTGCTGCTGTGCAGGACAGCTCAATGGGCCCTGGGCTGGCCACTGTTTATGGAGTAAGATGATTGACTTATAGTCATATTTGCATACTAGCTGTATCTCGGTTGGCGCATGCTCAGCTAGCCCTCAGCTGTTGAGCAAGATGTGTGAGGTAGTCCTTAACTATTGTGGTACACCACCACAATGAGGGGCTTCCTACGAAAAGCCTGAGGTCCTTCACAGGTTGGTGGAGCTGTCTTTGGCTGAAATCCAGCGCCTGGTTTGGAAACTTGCTGGTGTGAGGTATTGGTTAGTTACAATTGCCTCACGTTGGCAGCTGTTAGCCAGAACTTCCATAGCATCCATCTGGAAAATTTGAATTTTTTCCCACTTTCATTTAATAAATGTTACGAAAGATAAATCACAACTTGGAAATAAACTGTATAAAATTTGTATGAGTTTTCTTCATGCCAGGTTACTGTCGTTATAGAGTTTGGTCAGATACCCTTTCTGTTCTAAGTACCTGAGTATCTTGAATTCAGACAGTTTTAGATACTTAGTAGTTATCATAACATCATAGAATCATAGAATGGTTTGGGTTGGAAAGGACCTTAAAGATCATCAAGTTCCAACCCCCCTGCCATGGACAGGGACACCCTCCACTATAGCAGGTTCCTCAAAGCCTCATCCAGCCTGGCCTTGAACACCTGCAGGGATGGGGCATCCACAGCTTCTCTGGGCAACCTGTTACAGCGTCTCACGACCCTCACAGTGAAAAAGTTCTTCCTAACGTCTAGTCTAAATCTACCCTCTTTTAGCTTATACCTGTTACCCCTTGTCCTACCACTACACTCCCTGATAAAGAGTGCCTCCCCATCTCTCCTGTAGGCCCCCTTCAGGTACTGGAAGGCTGCTATTAAGTCTCCTCAGAGCCTTCTCTTCTCCAGGCTGAACAAGTCCAACTCTTTCAGCCTGTCCTCATAGGGGAGGTGCTCCAGTAAGTATGTTTTCTTCCATCAGGAAAACCACTTGTTTAGGGAAAGTTTTGTGGTCTTCAAAACTGTACATGTTCTCCAAGTGCTTCTAGACTCTGTGCTTGATTGTTGAAGGGGTGGCCAGCAGGCAGAGGGAGGTGATTGTGCCCCTCTGCTTGGCTCTTGTGAGGCCCCATCTGGAGTACTGTGTCCAGGCCTGGGGCCCCCAGCACAGGAAGGACGTGGAGCTCTTGGAGCGGGTGCAGAGGAGGGCCACTAAGATGATCAGAGGGCTGGAGCACCTCTCCTATGAGGAAAGGTTGAGGGAACTGGGCTTGTTTAGCTTGGAGAAGAGAAGGCTCCAGGGAGACCTCATTGTGGCCTTCCAGTACTTGAAAGGAGCCTATAA
>NW_010143867.1:15812-16406 GCF_000699245.1 Pterocles gutturalis | reverse complement strand
CGATGATCGCTATGGTCCTTTTCAACCCAGGCCATTCTATGATTCTATGATTCTATGATTCTATGATTCTATGATTCTATGATTCTATGATTCTATGATTCTATGATTCTATGATTCTATGATTCTATGATTCTATGATTCTATGATTCTATGATTCTATGATTCTATGATTCTATGATTCTATGATTCTATGATTCTATGATTCTATGATTCTATGATTCATTTATGTGTTGCGATAACTTTTCTGTTGTCAACCTCTTTTTGGCTAATGGTTGCGTATTAGTAAATGAGGATGGTATTTGCACGATGCTTCCTACTTTGCTTCCAGTTACTAAATTCAAGAAGTACAGATTTGAAAAGGTGAGTTATAGGTGATTGCTTTTATATATTAATGGTGCCCATGGAGGGTCTCATTAACACTCACAGCATGGAAAATTCCTGCCGCTACCCTACAGAGCAGTGGAAAACATGACTGCTGAGCAGGCTTTATTGTTTATGCTTCATTTTTCTAATTCATTCTCTAAAAGTGTATTTTTTGCAGCGTCCATATGACAAATAAGATACCACATGGGAAAAAAGAACTGGACAAAGGCA
>NW_010143867.1:1965-15781 GCF_000699245.1 Pterocles gutturalis | reverse complement strand
GCAGGAATAGTTTGATTCATGTATTCATCACAGATTTTTTTTTTGTTATTATTTTGGGAGTGAGGGTTTCATTTTAATTGTATTCTTGTGAATGTTTAGTTTCCAGGCTTGTGTTTGGCACATTATTAGAGCAGCAATCAGTGATAAAACGTGTTGCAGTATTTACACTTGGAAAACTAGATTATATATGTACAATGAATATATATATTTTATAGCAGAGCTATTTTTTTCAGCTATAGCATGAATTGTATATGCTCTTATGAAGGTATTCATACAAATCTAATGCTGTTGCTTCCTGTTGATATTTGAGGGTAATTTTGTAAATTTAAAGTATCTTAATTTAATTAAAAATTACTCCTTTTATAACAAGAAGGAAAAATATTTTTAAGCTCATGAAAAGGAGTTCCTTCCTTCTCCTCTCAATAAGAAGCAGGAGATACCCTGAAATGCAGTGGTTCAACATGCATACAGTAAAGGGCAAGGAGACCATATTCTTCATTACATATCATAAAGCTTTGCACTGCTGTCTGCTAAATAGTGTCTGCCCCTTTCTGTTTTGCGATTGGATTCCTTGATGTTTAGCTGGAAGAGCAAAATGGCCTTCTTGTGCTAGAAGCGATACCATTGTTGCTCTGTAAAATAGTCAACAGAGGTACAGCAATATCTGGATACACGTTACCCTGAAGGCATCAGTCTTCTGTGACTGACACCCAATGTACCTGTTCATGAAGTTGTAGCTGGCAGCTGAGCCTGTAGCTCTCATGCCTCTACACCAGCCAAAATTTTTACATAGGTTGCTGAAAACCTCTGCAGCATAACGTACGCTGATTTCGGACATAATCTTGTATTTTAGAAAGATGTACTACTAAAATGTATTTGGACTTTTTGGGTAGGATTTTTTTTTTTTTTTTTTTTTTTTGAGGGGAAGGGAGAGAAGAGAAAGGAGGGAAGGAAGGAGGCAGACTGCTACATGCTTGGAGGTGGTCATAGTTCTTCTCAAGAAAGCTGGAAACTCTTATGTTGATTCCCCTTAGGTTAAAACTAAGGTCTCAAATGAGTGGTCAGGCATTGGAACAGGCTGCCCAGGGAAGTGTTGGAGTCGCCATCCCTGGAGGTGTTCGAGAAACGTGTAGATGTGGTGCTTAGGGACATGGTTTAGTGAGTTAGGTGGTGTGGGTTGACGGTTGGACTTGATGATCCTTGAGGTCCTTTCCAACCTTTATGATTCTATGAGATGGATGAGTTTGGTTCCCTGCACTTTTGGGGTTCTTTCACTTTTTTTTTTTTTGTTTATATGTTGGTATTTTTTGGTTTACACTCTAATGATATCTGCCTGAATAATTAGGTAATACTTGTGTCTCTTTCAAATGTGATCTCTTTTTTCTGCTTGGGAAATATAACAGTTGTTGAAATGATTATTTTTTTCTAATAAAGCAACATAATCAAATTGTTTGTGAATATTTCCTTTTGAAGGTTGAGTATTCAGTGTTCATTATTTGTGCTGTGCTACTAAATCATGATTTTGCAGATATATTGTTACTGGATAAATTTACAGGTCCTTCATTGTTGAATGTGTGTATATTTCTACATTTACACATAATATTCTCACATATTATTTTTGCTCTGATTTCTTAATATCATTTTATGTGTCTTAAGAAAAAAGGAAAATAATTCCTAAATTTTAATATAAGAGAAACTTTGGAAGCTAGAAGTTGCTATCTGTCATTGATAGCATGAAGATGTATGTGAGGAGCCTTTTGATTCTAGATATTCCCTTGATACCGATTCTTAATATTCCATCTTGTATGTATTTTAATGGAGAGAGCATATCAGAGATAGATCTGCTAGAACTTTTGAAATTTTGTAGCTTGTGACTGTGATACAATGAAGATGGGTCTGAGGACTAGACATCCTCTGGGAAATTAGAACTTTTATCTGCATCTGTTCAAGAAAAGTACAAAACCAAAGGTTTTCTGTGCCTCAGTCACAAAAAGACTCAGACAGGTGTCCTAAGTCCTCCAGTCCTCTTTGTTGTTCCTAATTTACAGCTAGCTGCAGTCTAGGTGGATCATTAAGCTTGTCATAGGGTGCTTTTTTAGCATACAATGATTAAAGGATCAGGTTCTAAGGTCTCTAAAGCAGAAGAGACTGAGAAAGATGTGACACTCACAATTGATCCCTATCATTTATCAGGACTTTCCAGGAACATTTTAAATATTCATTGCTTTAGGAAACAGCCATTTTGGTACTTCTTATTTAGAGATGGCTTTTTTAAAAACAAAATTTTTGTATGAAGAGGAAAAGTGCGAAGTAATTCTGAAAAAATATTCAAATCTCCTCCAAAAAGAATATGATGTATTTTATGGTTTGTTGTGTTGTTTTGTTTTGTTTTGTTTTCTGGTTTTACCTTCTGGCCTATATTGGAATCTATAAGGCAATGGACTATACTTCATCTCTTTATATCCCACAGTTTCTGATGTAAAAGTAACAAGCTCATAAAACCCAAGGAAATATACACTAAAATGAAGGTGGGATGCTGCCACCTAAAATACATTTCTTTAATATATTTTTAATTGATTTTGCCATCATTTTTTCCTTTATTGGTCTGAGGCAATTAAACACACTGTTGCTTTGATTTTTGTGGAATTATGACTTTTTTTCTTGTAATCTTGTCTACTGAATGTATTTCTAGTATCTATGATAAATGCTGAGAGTAGCATACA
This sequence comes from Pterocles gutturalis, assembly GCF_000699245.1. Lineage (NCBI taxonomy): Eukaryota > Metazoa > Chordata > Aves > Pterocliformes > Pteroclidae > Pterocles > Pterocles gutturalis. Next base: position 13,058 of record NW_010143867.1, on the reverse strand, counting down.
TCAAAATGCTTTATTTCACTTATTTCAAAGAAATGTTTACTGGTGTGAATTTAACAGAGATTTTATAGGTTTGTAATTATACTGTGATACAAAGTATCACTGAATAGGATATTAGCCAAGTGTAGATAATGTGTGTTTTAAAAATGCAACAGTTTTCTTGACTTCATTAGTTTAGGTGTGTCACATCTTGGTGCTACTCAGCAGTGTTGGAAGAATTGAATTTTACCCCCTTGAGAGCAGAGATAAAATGCTTTATTTTGCCTTCCTCTAGTGAATAGTAAAATTTTGCTGAAGCAGAACAGCTGCTGCTCTCTGTCCTCCCTCCCCTACCCGTTGGCACGATGGCCTCTGTTAAGTGAAGTCACTACCCCAGCAACAAGCCAGCTGTGCTTGCCTGTATCCCAGCCTCTGCAAATGACAGATGTTTGTACCCCGTGACTTTGAACGATGTAGGAACATTGATTAGAAGGGGACATCAGAGGTGCTTCACTCTGTCCCTGTGACCACCGGGCAACTCACTGCCTGCTCAGCATCTCTCTCCTTTGGCTATGGAAGGAATAGAGGAGAGCAACTACACAACCACGTGCCCCATAAATTGAAAGCTAGTTTCATTACAGTCAGCACTGTGCCCTCCTTAGGAAGGATGATGCTTCAGATCTGCTCTTCTGCCATATTTTGTTGCCTTTACTGGCCTGACAGCCCAAGTAATGGCCTTCTTTGATGGCAGCTAAATATAACTCTGGTCAGACATATGTGAAAATAGAGCAGTTTAACCATCCATTTCAATATTAAGTGGATGTTTCAGAAATAAATTTAATTAAGTGGGAAAAAAACCCCCTATACAGCTAGATTGCTGGTACGCATTTTAAATAGGTATGTGCATGTTTGTTGCAGCATGATTGTCTATCACTTCATACTAGTAGTATAGGGAGACAAAGCTATGAGTGATGAGCAAATTGCAGTTTGATGTTCAACTGTTACTGAGTCATCCAGATACTTAAGTTGGCATGAAACCTTTATATCAGTTTGCATTTTTTCCATAGTTGTCTTTTTCCTTCTGTTGTCTTGAACTTGTCAGGTTTTTTTACTTACTCATATGTTCTTTTTTCCTCAATTTCCGTAATGAGAGGTTGCAGATGTATTTAAGTCCTAATGGATGGAAGAGACCATTTCTTTGGAGATAAAGACAGGAAAATAATAACCTTTTTTCAGCTCTGCTTTTCAAAAGGTGGTTCATCCTTGGTAGCATGACTTTTTTTTTTTTTTTTTTTTTTTTTTAATTTTCTGAAATAATTTCCCTAGTTGTATATAAGGAAAACAAAAAATTATTTCATTACCTCATTACACTGTCAGTGTTCTTAGCTTTGCAAATGTCCATTTCTAATTTCTTGAAACAGCTGTATTTGCAGGGCAGACACACTAGTGTGCCAGAGGGAGGGGGAAGTTGCACTGCTATTTCTGCTCCAGCTCACACCTGCTTTTACATCACAGGGCAGGAAGAGACTTCGTAGCCTTCTTCTCTCCCTCTCAGACAACACCATGACTATATCTAGACCTTTCTTCATCAATCTTTAGGTAGCAAATCTGGATGATAATTCAAATAGCAGCTTCAAACCAGATGCAATTCCTATGGATACTGATTTAATCAAAAAAAAAAAAAAAAAAAGAAAGAAAACCAACAATAATTTAATGATAAATCATCAACTTCCCTTTTTAAAAAGGATTTTGGAGAGTTTTATTCCTTTTGTTTTTGACTGTGTTGTGTCTTTAGCAGCTCTCTAACATACAGAGATTAAACATCTATACATTCTAAGTGTTTATGCAGGTGATTATTTCATTTTCTATTTGTTAGAGTCCATACAATCAGTAATAACAAGACATCAATCAAAATCTGTTGTGCCTTTCTGCTGACCAAGAGAACACTGTATGCCCCAACCGTTCAAAAATCACAGGAATGCTTCTGGAGAACCATGAAATTAGTTTTCTGAAGGATACAGGAAGCCTTTTTCCACCCCCAAAGTATGAGGAGGAACAGATTTTTTTTTTAATTAAAGCTGAGATTCTTGTTTCGTTATTTATTTTAAACAATTGGTCTTCTAATAATTGGATTATACATAAAAATGAATTTTTTCATTGCAGTAAATAGATATATTAACTCTGAAATGACATTTATGTTTTTATACTAGCTAATCACTTGTATATCCTATATTTTCTTTCCCCAACTTACCAAAATCGGGACATATTGGAAGGCTGATAGATCAGCCTGCAGTGTTTGTATTGATATTAGTATTGTGCTGATGCCTGTTATCCCAGTCTTGAAGCAAAATTCCTTTTTGCTGAGTTCTAAAGAAAAGCATCTTCTTTCTAAGGAAGGCTATGTTCTTCTATGTAAACAAACATACTTATGGTAGTCCAAGGGAACTGACACCTTAAAATGATAGTTTTATTCTGTATTCTACAAATGTGAAATGCATATTGAAAAAATGCCTCCTCCTGGCTGAATAAACCTTTCTCCAATAACTCCACTTTAACTATGCTAATATTTTTCTTCAACATTTTTTCCAGGAAGGTCTTTGAAAACCAAAAAAGTTCTTCATGAGGAAGACTTGACTTAACTGTATTTAACATGTTTGCTTCACAGTGTTTTGATATTTGGGATCTCCTCACAAAGAATGGCAGTTGTGAGAAAAAAAAGTAAAATCAGAGAGGCCATGATCATCACTGAATATTTAATATTATCCTTTTTCGCTTGCTAACAACTCAATTCCTGCTATTGTTGAAGTAATATGTTTTAAGGTAATATGTTTTTTCTTTCTCTAGATTAAATAATATTAGTGATATTCATATAGATGTCTTGTTATCTGACCTCCAGTTAGCCTGGTCAGGTTAGTAAAGAAGCTGCAAGTATGATTCCCAAGATATATTTGGAATAGAATAAAGAATTCTGCTGTTGCTCATCTTTTGCTCTCTGACTTTGCTAATTTTACTTGGTATTAATTACAAAGCTAACAAGCTATAAAGCTTGATCTATGGCAGGAAGGACTGTTGGGCTTTATATTCCTATCTACTATGAAAAAACTCAAGTTCATCTGAAATTTAATCTTAATGTGCAGAACTTCTTCACAACTGTTTTCTGCCCTTTGGAACCTGGTAGTGTACACTCTCCAAAAACTATCCTGTTTTATTATAAAAGTTGCTTCAGAAATTCTCTCATTAGAAGTTGAGATACGTTTTGATATTAATAGCATGGTAGCTGAGTCAGGACAGAAATCATGAGAAGACTTGAAACAATTTGGAGAAAGTAGTTTATTCTAGGGATCTTCACATGCGTCTTTTGTTCTCAAGGTTACTTCAGACTAGAAGGCATAATTTAAAAGAAAGAAAACTCTTTATGAAGAAAATAGCTTTTTACTGATGCAGAGGTGGAATAGGCAACTTTACCAAGTATGCTGCATCTCAAATACATTTTTATTTTCAAAATTTTTTCAAGCATTTTTAATTAGTTAAATAAACTAATGAGAATCTTATTGGAGCACTGTATAGAAAAGAGTGAAAATAGTTTATATCACTTATGTTAATCATTTATATGGTCTAGTAATAAAAAACCTCAAATCTGCTAATTCTCTCAGTCACAGGGAGGGAATATTGTATGACAGTAGTAGAGAGGTATTCTGAAAAAATTTATTCAGGAACTCGTTAAGTTTACTATTTTATTCTAACATTAAAATGCCCTATAAAAGAATACAAGAAGAGATAACCTAATAAAAATGTGCTTAATTTGCTACCCTTAACTGTTACTCTGATTGTAGTCTTTCCTACTTCTACTAAAGTGACTTAGTAGAGTAGCTTTAACATACTTTCATAAAATAACTGCACTCGTCAGGAATCATTATAAGGTTAGAAAATATAGGCTTAGACTGTTTTGCTTGAGTGCAAAATGTTAAGAAGTTAATTCTAACTGTATAAAATATTCTCTTTGATTATACTTTTGTAAATAACACATACAGCAAATTTTGTCTTTGCTGGTGACCCCCAGAGTCTCATTTCTGTCAGCAGGTGTATTGTAGTACTTGATACAGTACACAGTCTCACAAGCTAATATTAAAATATTTTTGTTGTTCTTCAGTTTTAAGAATAGAATTAAAACATCAGAGATAAAATAATTTTAAAAGCCTAAGATGTATTATGTTTTTTCTTTATTAATTATTCATTGATTTTTTTTGTATTTGTATTTATATTTATTTCAGACTGTAAAATGAAAACAAAATACTGGAGTTTCTTGTTCCTGGCTGTGAATGTTTAACTTCATAGTCGTTTCTCCTTGTTTAATTGGATTGCAAAGACTTGGAAACTGGTTTGAAACTCTGATTCCCTTGGAATTTGTTGAAAACATAGCAACTATGGATCCTTATTGATAGAATATCCTGAATGATTTTTGAAAAACCCGTTTTCAGTTTGCCAGGACAATGATGTTCATGGCTACATGGATAATTTTCTGGTACCCTAAGTCAGACAAGTTTCACTCTAGCTAAACATACCTATTTTACTTTTTCTATACCTGGATTTAAATCAGAATAAATTTTGTAGTCTATAATGCAGAAATACTCAGTATGTTTAGTAATTTTTTTGATAAAAAATTGAACTTTGTCATCTGAACTTATATCTGTCTTCATATGAAGTTTCTGAATACCCAGATTCTACTAAAAAATCAGTTGGCTTCCTGCTCAGTGTGACCACAGAAAGAATCTTAGTGAGTGAACAGAATAAGACTGCACTATCCAACTGGTAGCAGTTTTCCCTTATGCATGTCTATGTAGCAACAGTTTTTTGAAGTCTTGCTTGAAAATTGATTTCTGGTAAAGTCACTGTAAGCATATGTCAAGCAGAATAAACTTTCTTGCTGTGCTGCCAGTGCCTGCTACCAAAAGGTTAAACAGTTCATTTTTCACATGATCTAAGGTTTGAGGGAAAACAGCTTTTCAAATACAAATGTGAATTTATTTTGTGTGGATTGGCTGGATTTGGAGGCCGAGGCCTGTTAGGGCTGGGAAGAGTGAGGCTGGAGAGTGTGAAGAATTGGACAGGTTGGGGAAGAGAGAGCCAGTTTTGAATTATTTTGGCAGAGTAAGTGAAATGTTTCTGACATTTTACTGATGGAGGCATGACTAAGAGGGAATGGTAGCCAAGGAGAAATTGATCTGTGTATAGAACTTGGTCTACCTAACCAGGCAACGGCATATTTGTCTAATATTAATTTTTCAGGATGAAATACTACTCTCCTGAAGTCATTGAAAATTTCAACCTAGTAGAGAGATTTTTCTTCTTAGGTATTGTAGAGAACGTAAAGATCTATAAAAGACAATGATCAGACCTGAGTGTACCTTTGATATTTTACTGTCTAGCTGCTTAGTTTCCATGAGTGTGTCTCTGGCTTTCTCAACCATGCAAGAATTAAATATACTGCTTGAATAGTATAAGTGCATAGTTATCATCCTGAGTAAAATTACTTGCTATCCTACTTCTCATCAATGGTAAGAAAAATTTTATCTTTTGTGGAATTACTGCCTCATCATATGTAACTAACCCTGAATTTAGTGTAGTGAAACACACACTCATCCATGTAGTGTGTTTCTACCTAGGTGAATCATTACTTAGTGGTTTGTTTCCCAGCATTAGGTTTGACTAGGTGGAACAGATGAGTAGGACAAAGGTCGGTATCCAGAAATGAAGACATCTATTTCAAACTGTTTATAAATTTAAAAACATTCTTAAATATTTTTTAACTGTTCACTTATAGGCTACTTCTCTACATGTGCGTTTTCATTCTTTATCCACATAAATTCTTGGATTTAGTAATCATTAATTAATACTCATTAAGTTTTCAAGTTTTCAGTCAGTGATTAATGTTTCTTGAATTTTTTAACATCTGCTAAATAACAGAAGGCTGAAATAATTCTAGAAATTGCATTTAACAGGACATAGGAAATTAATTCATTCTTGAAACACTTAAGATTTGTAACCTTATCTACAAGTTTCTGGTGGCTGTCCCATTATCAATGAACAAAAATAATATGGCACCATAAATATCAAACGCTTCTGTTTTACTCAACCACCTATGTAGAGGTTAAAATATAAATTAACAAATGAAGAAGTCTAAAGTTGAGATAAGACTAGTAAATGCCTAAGAAAACCTTAGAATATCTCCTTGCTGGAGCTCAAGAAAAAACCCCAAGCCCCTCAGGTAGTTCAAATCTGTACACTGATGCCTGATGTATGTGTACACTAAAAATGTCTGTGCTACTCTGACAGGTTAAAAGGGCTTTTAATGGCATAAAAGTTATACTTACATCTTTATGGACTGAAGTCTTTCAGTGATGCAGGACTGGAAATGCAATATCAATACGATGTTCCAGTCTTGAGCACAGAAAAAAAGGAAAGCCTGTTAGTATATTATGGCTGTATATTCTCTCTGCTATCCCTCTGCCTCCATCTGTTTGCTAGAAAAATCAGGTGCTTTTGGATATTCTCAATTAAGTCAGGAGTTTTGTAGGCTTTTATCTACACTTTTTCTCAGTGATGGTGCCATTCAGCCTAATTTTATGTAGGCTAAAATCTAGATGGTAATAGCTTTCAGTTTCAGAAATGCTTAGTCCAAGCCAGCAACGCTCACAGTGATGGTGGCAACTCTTGTAAAATATCTTAATGTTTTCAGGCCAAAAACATTCTTTAGGCAATGTGATATCGTTATTTGGTCATTCCCCGCCCTCCTCCTTTTTCTACATTTTCACAAAATATAAATTATCCAACATGACATCAGCTGTGAGAGGAAATGGTTGCATTTTTTAATTAAAAAAAAAATGTGAGCAGGAAAATGGCATCCTCTTGCGAGATCTCACGCCTGTGCCCATCACATATTATAATGTGGTTCATTATGACATTCAGTGGACTTTTGATCAATAAGTTTAGGTACAAATATTCTGAAAAGAGAGCTTGAAATCCCACCATTATCTTTCGAGTCTGTGGCAGGCATTTTTTACCTGTGGGCTGCTTGCTCATGTGAAAGCAAGCACATTTTACATTTAAAAGCACTTCAGTTTTTGCTTGGATTAAATTTCTCTTGCAGCTGGCAAAGTCAGGATGACCTCAAGGCTTTATAAATAACTGTGTTTTCTATGTTTTCATTTTACTAAATATGGGAATTGGTGAATATAAAAATTGTCTTTTAAAAAAATAAGTGAAAATATCAAATATTCCCCAAAATGAAAACAACCACACAGATTAAAAATAACTTTTGTCTGATATGCCAATTTTATCATTTCATGTAGCAAATATTTTTTTTTAGTCTCATTTATGGTGAGATTTGAAACTTAAAAAACACGTCCCCGTCTTTTAACTCAGCTTAATCTCTGTGATTTTCAGAGCTGCATCCATAAGTAAAAGTACTTAGCGATGGGTTTTTCCCCTCATATTACCACATGGCCAGCATTTGTGAGGTGGAGATTTTATTTTGTCCTGTTATGAAGAGGAGCAAGATAAAATTTAACTGTGTAATAAGCAGTGAGTAGTGTTTATGTACTGAAGTTTACTTTTTTGTTGGGCAGACACAGTAAACAAATTTGTGATTTTTCTTGCTTTGATTGTGATGGAGGAAATATCTAAAAATGCAATTAAGGAAGAGAGACTGGCATATTCTTTAGAACATGAGGCACAATGTTAATGTAGTTCTTAAATTCCATCAAAAGTGTGTGTAGTATATGATTGTTTTGCTTTAAATTTCCATTAAGTTTCTTTGTAACATCTTTATGGAATTTTTCAACCTGATAGGACCATTAATGTAGTTGTGTAGTACAAACCGTTGTGTTTGTTTTGAACATTTTGAATACATTGTTTTTTGTTTTAATGCATCTTCAGTCTTCCCATCTGTTATCTAAAATATTTTTGGAAATACTAGGTTGTGGTTTGATTTAAAGTGTACAATAACTCTAAACTTTCATAAAGACAACTTTAGAAATAGGAGGTGCACAGTAAATTCATTACTTCTGATATTGATTAGGTGAGTGTGTTTGACTTTATTGTTAGAAAGATGTTTTTTCCTCTAAATTCTATTGATTTAGGCAGCATACACTAGGCAGAAGCAGTGTACTCCATTTACTGTTGCAGCGTCCAGAGGTTCTCATCTATTATGCTTTATTAAAGTGTGTTTTACTTATTATCCTTTTTGTCTAGAGAAGATATGTTTATTTCTTTGCATAAGTCCCAATCATATTCCTTCCGTCCTGTTGTGTTCCGAAATGGGATTGCCTTTTTGAGGCAACTGAGATTCTTTAGGTTCATATAGCTTATGACAAATAATTTCTAAATATACCACTATCTTCAAAAATGTATTACAGCTAATGGTTTGAGTACGTTATGCATTGTCTGTGCTAACATGACTACGCTATCTCAGCAACTGAACTAACCCATTTAGAACTACTTTTAGGCATCTCTGCGATGTACTGACAGCAGAAAATCACTTGCAAAAAAATAATGATATTACTTTTGTCTATGCATATTGTGTACCAAAAAAAGTACACTGCGTATCTGCAGAAATGAGTTGTTTAATTCCTTAGTTATTGGTATGATTTTCAATGAGGACATACTTCACAGATTTCTTACACAAAATGGACTGCCTCATTACAACTTCTAACTTGTTTATGAATTCATGTTTATGAATTATTTTTGGTTTTTTCTTGATACAGCAACAGTGGAGAAAAGAATATTAATGAAACAAGAAAGTTATCTCTGTGCATGTAAAAAAAAATATCAGGAAAGCTCAGCGAAACTGAGTGTTTAATATTATTTAGTTAAAAAACCATGAATTAACAAATAATTGATGACCAATTTTAGTAAGATGTTTTGGTGCCTAAATGCATGAATAAGAAAATAGCATCTGGTTCAGTTCAAGATGGGCACTTGTTTGCTGTTTGCATATGAACCGTCTAAGCTTCCACAGTGCCTGGGGAAGATCTCCCCCATGCCCAGGCCTAAGAGGAAAGCCTTCATCGTTCATGCAAAAACCAGGAATTAACACAAGCATGTTCTTGTGTCTGCTGTCAGGGAGCAGCAAGAGGAGGGCAGGTCTGCATGGGGGACAAGCCAAGGGGACCCTGTGCCCTCACCAAGGAGTGCAAATGTGGGAGCAGAGCCAGGATCTGGTCCATCGGCAGCCTGACACACAACAAGTGATGAGCCAGGGCCAGGGGCCATCACAGGAGCCCTGTCAGGGGGTGATGGGACCAAAGACAGGGCTGGAGACAGGTTACAGTGGGGGTCCACAGTCCACCCGTGTGAGAGGCCTAGGGACATCTGCCCCCACATCCCTGGGGCAGGGACTGGTGGTCCCAGACTGACCTGAAGTGGGGCTCCTGGGCCGGGGGCAAGGTGGGGGGAAGCCCCAGGGAGGCAAACAGCAACATTAAGGCGTCTGGGTGCCCTCAGGGCCCAGGCATTTGTCTGCAAAAAAAAGCACAATGCATCACTAACAGCCTGATGGCTGTGTTTGTTAAGTGCACAGTAAGAGACAAATAACATGTTGCTTTTTCATCACAACATGTAAATCAAGTTTCTTAGCAGAGTTCCCATAAAACTAGCAAATGTCAAGTACCAGGCTTTGTCCTTCAGTTTAACAATTTGCTAGGAGTTCTGAGGTTTATATCAACATCGGGTTCACTAGTATCTGGTACATAATCTTGGTCTTTTGAATGCAAATTATAATGCCAAATTTTTCAGGGCAGTTGAAAAACATGATGTTACTAGCAGGCTTTTTTAAGCACTAGGGTTTTGTAAAAGGGGGTTCTTTAATAAGCCCTTCTGGCATCTTTGTTTCTGTAGGTAGATAGATGGATTTAAGAATTTGCTTGAGTAGAATCGGTGAGAGGTCATGAGCTACTTCTAATCTTGCTTCAGAAGAAGCCCAAATAACACAAGGAAGTTGTTGTTTGTAAATCTAGAAGCATAAATTACCATCTCGCCTGCTCAAGCCCAAACATATATGCATCAGAGATTTTGAATAACACTGATAGCTTTATCTGATATTTTTCCTTGAGAATTGACAGTATAAGTAGTCAAATTCTAAACCTTCTTTCAAGAATATAGTAAAGTTATAAAAATCAACTTCTTTGCTTGAAATGTTTTTGCACTTCTGTAGAAGTAAATATGTACAGAGTATCATGTTAAGACTGAAAAAATCATACAAGGACCAACAAATTAGGGGGTACAGAAGATTGTCTAGGGCTTAATTGGGAAAATTTTGCCATTATTTTCCCTGCACTTCACAGTGATGAGAAATCCCTGGCATTACTGTCATTGCTTAAATCTCTGTACCTTTGACAGTGGGGATCTTTCAGCTTCTGCATTTCCATTTCATATAGGCAAACCCTTTTTTTTTTTTTTTCTTGTACCTGAAAATATAAAGGTTGGAGATTATTGGTGCACTTCTACTACCATAAAAGTTAAAATGTTACTGATAATGAACAAGGACAGAGAAACTCAGAGAACTAGATCTTGTGAGTGCTTTGCTTTCTGAATGACTTTTGTTTTGAGATGATACTGTTCCAATAACATATATTTTAACACATATTTTTCCACTAAATATCTAAACAGAGGAAATGTTTTTATTTTGCTATGCTTCACATTGTTTCTTTAGCTCAGAAGTGCTTCAATGTCAAACCAGTAATTAAAGAAATCTTAACATATGCATGTCCAAGCCATATACATTTTTCTTGTGGATCTGCCTTGATTTTTCAATTTTGCATGCTGCTTTCTTTCACTGCTACATGTCCAGTCTTTAAGAACAATGGTACTGAAATCTAGTTTCTGGAACCATATTTATTTATTTCTGAATTTACTAATCTAGAGCTTTAAACTAGATTCGAAGGGGGATGGGGCTGTAACTGGGCTTGCACCAGTGGGGCAGCACTCTAGTATTCATAACGACCGGGGGTCCTCCCACCCTCCTAGAGTGAAACTGGCGTGCTCAGCTTACTCCCTGAAATCCCTGTACACCAATGCGTGCAGCATGGGGAATAAGCAGGAGGAGTTAGAAATCCGTGTTC
>NW_010143867.1:0-216 GCF_000699245.1 Pterocles gutturalis | reverse complement strand
ATCTAGCGTTGTCCCTCAGGGTTCGGTATTGGGACCAATGCTATTCAATATATTCATCAACGACTTGGATGAGGGAGTAGAGTGCACCCTTAGCAAGTTTGCTGATGATACAAAACTGGGAGAAGTGGCTGACACACCAGAAGGCTGTGCTTCCATTCAGCAAGACCTAGACAGGAGATTTGGGCAAGGAAAAATTTGATGCAATTTAACAAGAGC
>NW_010143866.1:0-6615 GCF_000699245.1 Pterocles gutturalis | reverse complement strand
GTGATTCTGTGATTCTGTGAAATATTTGGTGTTAATCCTCTACAGAGTAATGGTCTGCTCAGGGTTCATAATTTTATACATGAAACCTGGACTCATTTGTCACTTCTACATTATTGTGAATTTGCTAGGCTTTTTTTTTTTTTTTTTTTTTTTTTGGTTTACTCCCTATCAGGCTCTTGTTCTCAAGGTCTTCCAGCAACTTCTTACAATCAGACCTTGACTTTACTACCCTGAATACATAAATGTCATCAGCAAATTCTGTCATCCAGCTGTGCACCTCTTTGAAAAGCTTGTAAAACAAGTTAGAATAGAATAGTTAGTCCCATATTTTGGGGAGCTTAAATATGCTATTTCTCTCCCTGTGGGGGAAAAAACAAACAAACAAACAAACAAACAAACAAACAAACAAACCAAACAAAAACCAACCAGCATGGGCTTCATTCACACATTTAAATATGAGTTTTTCTCCCTTTCTTATGGGAGTTTAGTCCTTGTTTAAGGGTAGGGGAAGGTCTGTTCTGCATCAGGCTTGTCAGGGAAGGATCTCACAGAATTTTGTGACCAGCTTTTACTGCCTGTCCTACTACAGTCCTAGTTACAAAAGACCATCTCCTGACAAAAACCTACAAGGCTTTTGACATCTGTATTTAAGTCACTTCATTATGCTAACTTGTCAGATGGGGTCCATCTGTCAGAGAAGGGGAAAAGCATCTTCTGCCATAGGCTTGCCAACCCAGTGAAGAAGGCTTTAAACTGAAGTTGACAAGGGAGGGGAACCTCAATACATCCCACTCCTACCAATTTGATGCCTGTGCCACCAATAGATGCCCAGAACCTGGAGAAGGATCACAGGTCAGCAGGAGAGCACCTGAAGAGCAGCACAAAGGAATTCCAGACAGTAAGTCAGCTTCATCAGGAGACCAGCTTAAGTACCTCTATGCAAATGCACGCAGCAGGGGGAACAAACAAGAGGAGCTAGAGAGGAGCGCACGCCTGCAGGGCTATGATCTTACTGGAATCAATGCCAATCATGAGATTCCAAAACCAGATGGACAAGTTCATAGAAGACAAAACAGTAGGGTGGCTCCTGCATTGTTCCCCAGGCATCCACTGTTGGATACTGTTGGGTTTTTAAGTGAATCTCCTGGACAGCCCCACCTCTAGTGCTTTGGTTTGCATTGCGGAGTGGTGTCAGAAAGCATGAACAAGATTCCTGTTGTATCAGACTAAACAGGATGGTGTGCTCCATGACCATGCATAAAACACTGCAACCACACAGAGGCATTCAGTCCATGACCTACAGATAGTCTGAAGTGAAAAGGGTCCTGAAATATGTCTAAGGTAGATGTCAGGGCCATGACACCAACTGTTTGACTCTGGTTGTCCACTCTCCTTGCCTCTCTCACTAATGGTTACTAAGGTGCTGCCTCTGGCAGGTCACATTTGGAGGATTAAAGCTTTTAGTCCTCTGACACACCTCTGCCATTAGAGTTAATTGCAGCAGTAACTAGATGTCACTCTGGACAGAGAGTCCATGGCTGTTCACCAGGAGGTTTCACAGATGCGATTTGAGAGCAAACAGAAGTTGACACCAGTGTATTTCTGGTTCCAGGATGGTTCTGAAGGGCTTCTTTCCCTCGTGGTTAGATTGTTCTCTTTCACAGAGTCATATATACCCTCTCACCAGTCTTTTCACCTCCCCACCCTTGTCTAAATTTGCCTCTGTCCCATTTTCCTTCCTTTCCCAGATCTGCCTGCCTGTCTTTGATTCCCTAGCTACGTGCCTCATTTCCCAACAGTTGCAGCTACTGCAGCTTCCACCAGAAGGGCCAAAAGCAAGTAAATTGCACTTCCACTCCTTTGACCTTTTGCTGCAGCATATTCACTGTAAATGCTGCATGTAAGAATGCAACTTTCACAGCTGTCACTTGATAATTTGTCACCTGAGATGTACGTCCTAGCCAAAAATGGTCCAGGTGGCAGGTTTGTGACAAATACCAGGGAAGCTCTCTCGCTCTCTCTTCCCCCAGAGTTCTCCTTCCAAAGCAGGAAGCATGATCCCTGGAATCCTGGGGAAAAAGGGAGGAAGTGTTGTAAGAAATAGATACAAAGAACATTGACAAAATACCAGTCTTCCTAATCATTACAGACTATCACACCCCAAAAAAAAGCGAAACCATTTTCTTCATTTTTTGAAGAAAAAATGTCACACTGAGGTGAACCCTGTGTCTGAAAAATTTACGCCTAGATAGTTTCAAGTTGATGAGTGAAAATTAAGCCTTACAGTGTCAAGTGTCCAAATCCTTAACTCTATTGGCCACAGTTGTTGTTGCCTACAAAAATATAAGGTGTAAGCAATCCTTTGTAAGAAGATAGGTCCTGTTTTTTTTATTGATGACTTTGTGGGCTTGACATAATTTAAAATGTGTCAGACTTCTTTCTCCATTAGAACTAAGATGACTTGATAAAACTGACAAGTACAAATTATACATAACTATGGTTTAAGTTTTAATTTCAATTTCATATTTACTTATGAAGCTTATCATACCCTTGCCAGGGATACCACTTATCCAAGCCCACAGGACTTACTACTGCATAGCTGGAGTCTTGCAGGAGTCAGAGGAATTCCACTGGACTAGAGCAGGATCCTGTTTTCCTGAGGACCACTCCCCTCCCCTGCACATGCACACACACAGGCACATGCATACACATGCCCTTTGCTCAGTTTGCAGTGAGGTCTTAAGGGGAAGAAACCAAAGGACCTTTTCCTGCAGCTGGGAAACAGCCATGATTTAAGGATAAGTCAGGCTCTACTGAACACTGCATTTAGCCCTGAGGAAAGCTGACCAAGTTCTTTGCTGGCAGAAGCAAGCCTGATTTACTCAGGAATAACAGATTTATGGGTGGCAATGGTGAATATAAACCAATTCTTTCATATCAGAATAAATATCACATTTCCCTTGGAATTTTTAAGTCTAACTGAATGTCAGTACCTATCTGAGTGTAATCAGTTATAGAAGGAAGAGCTGGCAAAATTTGACTGAAATAAATATATATCTATCCAGAATGAGAGAGCCATTGATGAACTTCCTTTCAGCCAAAGAGAACTAGGTGGAAGAAAAATACAAAACGTTGCAGAGGACTTCCTACTGGCTTAACTTATTAACTGAGAATTTATTCACAATCAGTGGAGAAGTCCAGAATAGATTCAATGATTATTCATTTTCAACTTGTATGCACACATTTGATGGATTTCTTTTTTTTCCTGTAGGTCTTTCACATCTCAAGTCAGAATTTATTTTCTTTCTGTCTCAAAAGACAGGAGAAAAGGATATGAAAGTAGAATCACCTAAAGATGGAAACAGTGGGCAGGAACTATAACTCCTTTATGTGGCAACATTGTGATGGTGAGTGAAGGAGAGACGTGATAATTACAGGCAAATATGATGAGCCTGATATTTTCAAATAGGCCTGGAAAAGTGTGCACCAAGCTGAGATATTACTAGTAGGTTTTCCTTTAACATTTTTTAAATGAAACTGGAGGAATGTGGAAATAATCCAATTCATTTGTCATCACTGTAAATCTCAGTTTTACTTCTTCAGGTATCAGAGCAGGTCAGACAAAAGCATTTTTCAGGTAACATGGGTGTCATAAAGGAATAAACATGACATGTGATCTTCTTTTTGCTGGCTGGTAACCTACAGAGTAAAGTCTCAAAGCAATTTGGGACCTGCAGAAATCACAAAGGACAGTACATCTGGAAAGCTCATCTTTCCTTCCCTTCTGGAAGTGCTCACCACATGCTAGTAACTCTTTCAGAAATTTAAGCAGCCCCCAAAAGCCCAGACCACTTAACCTGGTGGAAGAGCAGTTGAGAACCTTCCATCTCAGGCTGCTCTTTCATGTCGTGGAGGCACGATCATCACTCACTTCTGGGTCCATCCCGGACCATCCACTCTCCTAATCTACACTGCATGTATGAAACCTTCTGTATGGCATGCCATTAAAAACTTAACACCTTTGTCATATAATAATAGAGATGTGGGACTATATAGGAGTCCCACTAGGATTACATCACTGTTCAGGAACTTCTCTGAAACAGAAGGTATCGTTAGGTCATGTTGTAAGAGGAGCAAAATAGGCAAAACATATTTTTATTTTCTAGCCTTAAATTAAAAAAAATATTGGAAGCTTTTTATATTAACTCATTAACTCCTTCTGTCATTAAACACTCATGTTTATGATGGTGGATTGTGTGGAAAGATGTGTTTGTGTGTCAGACTGAAACATGAAAGAAAATAATTTGTTATTCATTTATGGCAGAAGGCAAATAGTATACATATGACAAGTACCCAGATCATACAGTTATGCTTTCTTCAGTAGCACTAGTTGCCACCAATTGCTAGAGTTCTCCATCTCTAGATGTAGTAGCACTCAAAAACAAAGGCAATTATTTTAGAAAATTGGATAGGAGAGAAGCTAAGAACAAGGACATGAAACAATGCCACATTTACGTAATGAATGCCAGAAAATTTTCCTTTATTAAAAAATGCTTTCCAGATAAATAACAGGCACTCAAGACAGCCATTATTTTCCTCTGCAATCATCCTTTCATGTAATCTATGCAAGTATTCTCACAGGAATAATTACAAAGTATTCTGATGACTACTATTAACAATCAGCTGAATTGCATTTCAGAATAGCTCCTCTTAGATTGTGACCATTTAAAAAGAATTGTCAACATATGCCCAGAAGTTTGGAGAGAAAATAGACTGAGTCTGCAAGGGAGGCAGAAAAAAGGAAAGACCGGGCCAGATAATTAAAGACACAGATGCAGAAGCTACATGTATGAAAAGAGGATGAATACAATTATAGAATTCAGGCTCATGAGGAAGAATTTAATTTTGCAAGCTTCACAAGAATAATCCTCATGCAATCTTCTTAGAAAGAAAAAAATAGGGTGCCCTCTTTTGAATTACTTCCAAATTGTGGAAAAAATTAGGGTAGAACAATAGTTCAATTGACCGTGTTTGAAATTAACAGGAAAGCCTGCTTTGGTTAGCATTACAAAGCATATAATACTGGATAGTTTTTATAACCTCTGTCCTAGACTGTGAAGAATGTTGGCACAAGAAATTGCAAAGCCAGCAGAACGAACATTTGGGGGCTTTTTTTGTTTGTTTTCTGAATTTTTTATTTCAGGACTATTTTGATACCTGGAAAGTAGTAGCAAGTAAAGTGTGGGAGTGAAGTAAGTGATTCAAGGAAGTAGATATGTTTTACTTTGACATCAATGTTTTATAAAATCTTGGAAGAAATTTTAAAGAAAAACAACACAGATACAGACATGGAGTCTAATGAGAAGTTACATACCAAAGGTAGAGCCGTTAGTCACCTCAAATACCTTTTTATTGATAACATATTTTTCAGAGACAGGTGATGCAGTGGGTTAATCCATTTGTACTTAAGTAAAATGCTTTATCCAATGCTCATAGGAAATCACTGGTGGCAATAAAAGAGAATCTAAGGGTAACAACGTTGACTAAAGGAGAATTATCAGGATAAAAAAAAAAAGAAGACCGTAAAAGAACAGTATTCCTGTTCAGATGTGAAATTGTCCCTGCTGCAGATAATATTTGACCTCTAGGTAGAACTAGGCAAAAGTTGATGATGAAAAGCAAACTAAGGTATTATTGAAGCTTGTCCTGGTTTCAGCTGAGACAGAGTTAGTTTTCTTAATAGTAGCTAGTAAGACACTATGTTTTGTATTTGTGCTGAGAAAAAGTCTGATAACACACTGATGTTTATAGTTGCTGCCAGGACAGTCAAGGACTTTTAAGCCACTTTGCTGTGCCAGTGTCTGCAGGTGAGGGAGAAGCTGGGAGGAGGCACAGTCCCAATCACTAACCTAGGATTCAATCTTAGGTTTAGGTTTGAGACCCAAATTGGCCAGTTGTCCATTCCACATCATGCACATCAGGCCCAGTATACAGATAAGGATCTCTCTGGAAGTGGTTTCTCTTGCTACAGGTTGCCTCCCTCTCTCAGGGTCACCTCAGTCTTGCGGACACTCAGGCTCTTATCTGCTTTCTGAGACTGTGGTTTCAGGACTCTCCCTGCTCTAGGATCGTTAGCCAGGAATGGGCTGAACCTTGGTCATTGGGAGGTGAGCAGTATCACTGTGTATCACTCATTTATATATAATACAACTATTATTATACTTTTCAATATTATTTTAATTTACACACAGAATCACAGAATCACAGAATGTTAGAGATTGGAAGGGACCTCGAAAGATCATCTAGCCCAATCCCCCTGCTGGAGCAGGAACACCTAGATCAGATCACACAGGAACGCATCCAGGCGGCCTTTGAATGTCTCCAGAGAAGGAGACTCCACAACCTCTCTGGGCAGCCTGTTCCAGTGCTCTGTCACCCTCACCATAAAGAAGTTTTTTCTCATGTTCAAGTGGAACCTCCTATGTTCCAGCTTGAACCCATTGCCCCTTGTCCTATCACTGGATGTCACAGAGAAGAGCCTGGCTCCATCCTCCTGACACTCACCCTCTACGTATTTATAAACATTAATTAATTAGGTCACCCCTCAGTCTCCTC
>NW_010143865.1:23536-30564 GCF_000699245.1 Pterocles gutturalis | reverse complement strand
CTTGCTGGCAGGACAGGCAGGGTGGAGGGGTTACTGCCAGCTGGGTGACCAGCAGCAAGCACAAAGCACTGGTCCCGCAGGTAGTGGACTGGGCTTGAGTGCCTGTACCCACCTGAGATGTTTGGCCCTGCCACATCAGCCGCTGGCCTTGCTGATGAGGACGTGGATCCTCCCCCCATGCGGCTGCATCTCCAGAAATGCAGACAGCCTGCGGGATCCCCTCCAGGCACTGCAGCCAGGGAAAAGAGGAGCCAGGTCAAAAAGAAGTGCAGTGAAACCAGATGCTGGGCCAGCCCCAGGTGGCTGCCATCAGAGGATGCTCCTGGAAGCTGCAACATGTCTCCGAACACCACTGTGCCTGTGCGCTGCATGAGCCTGAGCAGTGTGGTACCTGGGGAGGAAGGATGCGCGGCCTCTCCCTCACCAAAGGGGGAAGCAAAACCAACAGCCACAGGATAAACCCGCAAAAACAAGGGGTCTGCAAGATTCTGGTTGCAATAAACATCCCCAGACCAGTAAACTCCTTGCTGGAGCTCTCTGGCTTGCTCCTACAATTTGCCAGCACTGGCAGAGTTTCAGCCAGCCGCCTGGGAGAGCAGGATGGGCAGCAGCAGCGGGCCAGCACCTTGAGGACACACTTTGTCACCAAGCCTCTCTCACAGGCTAGGGGACCCTGAGCCCCATCCAGACAGGCACGGGGCTCCTGGTGCAGAAGGGAAGCATGGACTGGTGGCTGTCCCTCTTTGCAGCGCTCCGACAGCAGCCCTGCCAGCCCAAACACCAACTAAAACAACAAGTGCACACTCTTGCTACCTCTAAACACGCTTCTTGGTTCCTGAGCCAGAAAACAGATGGCTGGCGGCATTATCCCCAGCTGCAGCCGCTGGCAAACGCTGCTGTTCCTGTGCAATAAGCAACAAGGCGTGAGCACGCCGTGCTCCTGTGCTCCGTGCTGCTGACAGCGTTCCCCAGGGCAGGCAGGAGAACACGGTACATGGCTGCAGTCCCACCGAGCAATTCCCATCCGAGCTGCCCACTGGCTGGTGCCCAGTACAGGTGGGGCTGTGGCAAGGTGGTGGGGGAGGTGGATGGGATGGGAGCCCCAGTGGGAACTATGCAGCATCCTGATGGGGACAGGGGGATGTGGCTGAAATGGCGGGGGAGAGAGCAAACAGAGGGGGTAAATAGTTGTAAAAGCTTCTGGGGACAACTGATACAGGCTTAAAAGCAACCTGGCTCCTATAGCAGCCTGGAGGCCCCCCTGATAGTGGCTTCTGTCCCTTCCGGTGGAGAGGGCACAGGCAGTAGAGAGGGAAGACTGATGGCACAGGGATGACTGTGTCATCCATCCAGAGGGTTGGCTTTCCCCCCATAATCCTCAGCAAGAAGTAAGAGCACAGCCAAGAAACCTCCCGGCACCCTTCTCCTCCCCTTGACTAAACCTCACTGGGGCAGGCAGCTGCCATCCCCTTACTACCACTGTGACAGAGATTAACCCTCAGGAAAAGGCTGTCTCCCCTTCCTCCAGCTCCCCTCCACCAAAAGACACCACTGCAGTGAAGATGTGCCCTTCCGAGCTCCTGCCACAGCTGGAGGGAGGCAGCTGTCCCTGGGGTGCACCCAGAGCAGGATTCGACCCATGCTCTGGACCTTGCCAGGCAAGCTCAGCCCTGCTGTAGCCAGAGGCTTTGCAACAAAGCTGCCCTTGTAGCTAATTGCTTATTTCCCACGTGCAGATGCTAAACCCCTTAAGCAGCTGGGGCTGCAGGTTCAGTACCAGCCTGGCCCAGAGCGCCTTAGCTGAGGCTGAGCAGCTCACGTAACCCAGGAAATCCTCGTCCCGTGCTTCGTGGGAGCACCATGTACACAGTGATGTGCAATGGCACCGCCAACACAGCAGTGTGTCCCACTCTGCAAGGAAATATATCACTCTGGGACAAAGCAACCCCAATTCCCAGCCCAGGACAAAGGACAGGATGCACTGGTGTGTACATGGGGACTGCCTGTCCCTCCTCTGGTAGGTTCAGGGCGAGGGTCCAGCTCAGGCAGGACATCCAGCCCTCCCCTGGAAAACACTGATGAACCAACAGACTGAGCTCTTCAATGAAGACATCAGTACTGCTTTAATAAACTTCTCACGTAATGCACAAATTATGTCTGTAGAGCGCCGGTCTCTACTAGAGCATGGTCTGCATGCCAAACTTTTAAATTTGGAGCAGCAGATTGATTCTCAATGATTACATTCCTGCGTGGACTTAGCAGTGGAAAAACAGGAGACAAACAGATGATTAGTAGCAACTTGCAAACACAGCTTGCAAGCTTTCGTTGGGACACAGATTTTCAAGGTCAGCCCCTCTCACAACCAAAAATTTTTGCACCCCACATCAATGCTAAAATCACCCTTTGTATAGAGGAGGGACCATAAATCACCCTGTCTGGGTCGCATCAGTTTCCTTCCCTTGCTAGATCAAATGCCTGTGGTGCAAGCAGCGGTGCAGAGTGATGGGCTGCGTGCATCTGACCATCCACGCACTCAGCACCGGGAAAGGATGGTGGCAGCCCATTCACGGGAACACTCCCAAACACCATGGGCCTACTTATCGCAGAAAGGCAGATTTCTGTAACAACTGTGAAGGGACATTGCTCCGGCAGTGCTCTCCCGCCTGCATGACTGGAGGTGTGGGCAGCCTGCCCTGGTCACCCCTGCCTACCAGTGAGGCTCGCAGAACAGGAGATGTCCTCCCTTCAGAGATGCTCAGCTGCTGCCATGCAGAGGAGAAATACAAGGCCTCCATCCCCATCTGGACTCCTGGCTGTGGGATGCTGTGCTGCCGTGGGGGAGTCCCAGCACGGAGGGGAGCTGCCACCGAGCTTCGGAGAGCAGGAGGGTGCTGCAGGAGCCCTTCCAGAGGATTGCCAGGAGCTTCCCCATGCAGCCGCAGCTCCACAGCGCTCCAGAAAGCATCCCAGCTATGCAGCAAAGCCTCCCGTTTTCCTGCTGCTTGTTTGTTTGATGATCTACCAGTGCAGGTACTCCAGCAACTTACACAGCGTGCTTCCCGGAATGGGGAAATGGACCCAAAAACGCTGCTTGCCCCAGTTCTGCCAACACTGCTTTGCGCAAGGCAGAGGAACTGATCCGCCCTCAGCAATCTCCCCACCAGACAGGAGGTCACTTTCCAGCTGCGGTACTGGGCAGGGCAGCCTGGACAGCCCCAAAAGCTGGAAAACCACAGGGTCCTCCAAAAGAATCAGCTGTGTGGGTTTGCAAAGCGTAGCATCAGAGGGGAAAAGGCCAAAGAGACTGCTGGTGCGGACCCTGCAAGAAGCTGTGCTACTGGGCATGGAGAAACTGGTCCAGCAGCTCACAGGGCTGGCGGCACAGTGCCATGGAAAAGGCAATTTAGATCCTCTGGGGCAAACTGGGCTGCAGTTCTCCGAATGCCTGAACAAGCAGGGCTTTCCTGCTCTGCCCAGAAGCACCAATGTCCTGCACAACACCTGGGTTTGCCCTGTCCAAGTCTGTGAATCTGACTGAAGTGCTGTGGGATCACAGGCTTAGGGCAGGTACAGGCGTTGGAGAAGGAGCTGTGTGAGCTGCCCACAGGGAGAGACAGCCACACTGGGAATTGCTGCTCTGAAAACTGTACCATAATCTCACCACTAGGAAGAGCCTTTCTTGAAAGTCCCATGACAAGTGCAGCAGCTCTGGAAGATGACACTGGTGTGACACCTACCTCTAGATACCAAACCTAACACGATCAGGAGCTGAAATGGAGATGTTCAGGAGTTGAAGACAAGTGCAGGCACAGTTACTGCTCACCTGATGCACCCTGGACTTGTGTGCTGTGACCAGCAGAGAAACTTGTAGCAAAGTCAAGGCAAACTTGTCAGTTAGCTCTTGCAAATGAGCAATGGCTCTCTGCAGGATGGTAAAGTCCTCGTAGCTTGAACCCATGCTTGGAAAGTCCTGACTGCCCTACTCGATACCCAAACACACACAAGTGTCTTGGTTGTTGGAAAAGATCATTTTTGTAATGCCCAATATCTCAAAAGGGTCAGTAATAACATTAATATTATTAATAGTATTCATGCTAATGGATTCACAGTTGTGGTTGTCAGATCTCGTCAGATTCATTGTGTTTAAATGACATTTCAGGTTTGGTTAGTAATGGGAGTAAGCACAACAGGTCCTACATATGAATGATGTGCACAGATGTAAACAACAAAACCCTTTACCTTCTCAGATAATTTTTTATCAGAAAGTAATGCTGAACTCCTGAAATAAATTCTTCTGCCAATTCCTTGAAGGTTCTGCTTGTTCTTCTGTAGTTTTGGCTGCTTCTTGGTAGCCACTGCCAAAGAATTTCTAGAACTGTTCCCCCCACTCATCAAGCAGCAGCACTTGCTACAAATCAAGCCAAAGCCTCAAAATGGATTAAAATGCAAAGGGTGATGGCTCTGACTTGCAGGACTGTGGGCAGGCAGCATTGGCATCACCATGCCTGGCGGGGCACAGACAAGGCAAATTCTCCTGCCTTCACCAGCCGAGGGGCTTGGGAAACACCAAGCCTGTCCTGGCAGGTGGCTCCTTGCTTCCCCAGGGCAAAAGCACTTGGAAAAGAGCAAAGTCTCCAAATGGGGCCAACCTGTCTGCATGAGGAGCCCAGAAAACCAGGCGAACTCAGGCAGGAGGACCTGCCTGCTGGAGATGGTTATCTCCCCCTACAGAAAGCTCCATCCCAGGCAGCAGCCCACCTGCACTGCTGTATTTTACAGCCACCACCACAGCCTCAGCA
This sequence comes from Pterocles gutturalis, assembly GCF_000699245.1. NCBI lineage: Eukaryota > Metazoa > Chordata > Aves > Pterocliformes > Pteroclidae > Pterocles > Pterocles gutturalis. Next base: position 25,765 of record NW_010143865.1, on the reverse strand, counting down.
GGGAATTACCCAGGGAATCCAGCTGCTCCTCCCTGCTCACAGCTGTCAGAGGTACTGGGGTTATTTTTTTTAAATCCCAAGAGAAGGTACAGGACGTACCGTCTCAGCCCAGATGTGCCGACAGCCCGGCCTGGCTCCAGATTCAGCGTTAGCCTGCTCACAGCCCAAGATAACTCAATTTCTCTTCCAAACATCTGACAAACTGACTGAGCACCGCTGCCGCTGAGCTCCAGCAAACACTGAGCACTGTGAGTGCCGTGCCTCTGGCTGCAGAGGTTGCACAGGCTTGCTTCCACTCAGTAGTATGCTTCTCAGGGTTATTTTACCAGCTCTCAAACAAAACCAGTGTGACAGAGCACACAGCACACCTACAGGAGCTGCCCGCATGATCTCAAGCAGAAACAAAGCTTTTTCTTTTCATAAAATAATGCCCTGTTCGAGCTCTCCCTAGGTTTCAGGCAGAAGCAAAGGTCCTTGCAGCCATACAAGGACTCAAGTGTTGGTCCTTTGCAGTCTGTACCTGTCCCTTTCATGCAGATATCCCTTCCTGCAGGACAAACTTCTATAATTTCCAGCACTGTGGATTCCCAAGATGCCTCCAGCTTTTACTAGCTTCCTGTCACCAGGGTCAGTGGTGAAGATCTCATCCAACAGCAGGAACGGAGGCAGTGGCCACTCTTCCGGCCCTGGCTCTGTGCACCCTTGGACCCAAGAAGGTCTGGGACCTCTCCTGAGGTTTGCCATCACAGGCACCTACCAGGTACCTTGGTCCCAGCTGGAGCAAGGGGCTAAAAGCATCTGCCTGAGGACCCATGGGTTAGGTCCTGCCCACCAAGCCCTCCCAGGGCAGCACTCAGGGCCCCAGGCACTGGCAGGCACCCAGAGCCCACCACACCGTGGCAGTGCCAGTGACAGCACTGGCACTATATAGGAAACAGAGTGGCAGCAATGGCCATGGGGACAGGAACGGGGCGCACAGTGTGGCACGCCGGTCCAGGATCAGCCCGAGCCTGTTGAGAGCAGCTGTGCAATCAGTGCCGCTGCCCTGCTTCCTCTCGCATGCCACCAGCATGACCAGAGGGATCTACAACCAGGAAAACTGGTCAGAATAGGGTTTAAGCTCTGCCTTCTGTAATCAGAGTCTTTCGGGACATTTTTGGGAGCGCCACAGCATGACCAGAGGGATCTATAACCAGGAAAATTGTTCAGAACAGGGTTTAAGCTCTGCCTTCTGTAATCAGAGTCTTTTGGGACATTTTTGGGAGCGCCACAGTGTTTGCCCCATCAGGAGGCTGACCCACAGCAAGCTGTGCTTCTCTTCCCCATCACTCAGACCCATTACAGGCGCTACACCGCTCCCCAGGCCAGGCACGCACCCAACACATGCCCTGGGGACAGTGACTTTGCCTGTCAGCCTGGTAGCTGGCATGCAGGCTGCATCTGCAGCACTTGCCTGCCTGTTTCTTAGCAGGGCTAAGAGCACAGGAGGGCCTGGGCTTCTTTTTGGCCAGGATCTGGCACAGAAAGCCCAGTGCAACATAAATATTTATACAGAGCATCATCGCCTGGCCTCTGTAGCCTGGTGAACAGGACACTGCCAGCACGTCTGAGCAGCTGAAATGCTGCAGGCAACAACAGGATTTTTAATTAAGGTTATGACTTTGCAGGAGCACTCCTTGCACGGAAAGCCCTTTGGACCAGGCAAACTTCAGATGCAGATTTTAATCTTTCCATCAAAATCATTCTTGCTGAAGCAGGAGCTCCCTGTCTTGGCTGTGGCATGGATCCTGTGCAGGCAGACACACGATAAGGCATATGCCAGTGCTGGGAAGAGGCTCTGCCTGCAGGCCAGCATGCCAACGTCTACCTGGCAGGAGGCACCCAGTGCTGCCATGGAAAGCCCACAAGCATCTAAGAGCCTAGTGCATAGCACTGAGTGTCCCCAACAACCCTGGCAGTGGGGGCAGCCCCTTGTGGGACAAAGCTCTGCCTGTGACCCCATCGACGGCAGGTGGACCATACCCCGGGTCACGTATTGGATCCCAAAGCTGCAGGAAAGACGTGTCTGACCCATGGGCAGAGTGCTGAGTCCTCCGCTGCAGCTGGGGAGAAGCAAACCTGACACCGATGGCTTTGGACCTCAGACGGACTCCTGCACCCTCCCTGGGCTCCTGCAACCTCCCCCTCCGCACCCAGGACCCCTGCCAGACACTGCCCTGCGGGGCGTGG
>NW_010143865.1:10678-23507 GCF_000699245.1 Pterocles gutturalis | reverse complement strand
AGGAGCTACTGCTCTCCACAGGACACTCCAACCCCCCCGAGAGACCCCAAAGGACAGGCCAGCCCCAGGCTGCGCAACAGTTAAACCCCAAGAGTTGCTTTGCAGGAGAGCCAAGAGATCCTGTTGCTCAGAGAAATGTGTTTGTCCAAGACAAACAGCAGCCAGGCATTGTTTCAGCATGAGTCAAATGAGTGGAAACGCTCCAGTGCCATCCTGTTTTGCTGTCTAGAGGTTTCCCCCGACCTTCAGGATGTGGAGGCAGGCTCTGGGACGTTTCCTATTTGGTGTTCTCTTATTCCGCTGTTTCCCGCAAGCGCCTGTGCACCTTGGTGCACCAGCACAGCAGCCTGAACCTTGTGCAGTCCTGGTCCATGCCTGGGAAGTTAAGCCTGCAGCTGGACAGCCAACAGGAAGCCCATAGGATTGCCCCCAGAAAACAGTGCATAATTTACAAAATATGTCAGTCTGCACCCATTTACCTCCTCTGATGGGCCAAGTACGTAACAAGGATCCAACACAGACGAGTGGATTGATCCATTGATCTCCATCCATCTTCCCCATCACTATGGACATGGGAAGAGGGCACCCAGTCCCTTCACAGCCAGACCAGCTAAATCTGCCCCGAGGGTGGCAGTCCACAGCGCCATAAGCAAGGAAAGCTCTGCTGACTCGCCCCAAGCTCTCTGAAATCTTGCCCCACGCTGGCTACCCTGCTGTTAAAAGGCCTCGGTGTTGAATGTGTACTGGTACAGCCACAGCTCACACCCACACAGCTCCTGGCAAGGGTACACCCACACTGCCGCAGGGTCACAGCCACAGTGTGCAGCCCCAGGCACTGCGTCCTGCTTGGAAACACCTCCTGCTCCGCTGTGGCAGCAGGCACCAGGACGCCGGCATCTCCTGCAGCTGCAAATCCAACCCCATCACCCTGCTGTCTTTGCTGGGAATGCTTTGAGTACAAAGGAGCAATGCTGGGGTAAATGCCCCTGGGCAGCACTGGTGAGGCAGAGAGCTGCGTGAAGTGGGGAGGAAACCCCCAGTGGCAACGGAGACCCCCCGCCATTGCCCCATAGTCCTCCTCTGCCCCCACAACCACCTTCCCAACTGATGCTTCAAGCCTGCACACGTGGCATGTCACACGGCTGGAGCTGGCACCTCTTTTTTCACACCTAGAATGCATTTTTATCTTGCTAAAATTATGAAAATAGCAAAGATTTTTTTTTTTTTTTTTACAAAGATGCTCATGCTTCGTCAGCTCGTGTTTTCATCTGGAAGCCCTTGTCGCAGTGAGGTGCGAGCCCCGCCGGGCTCCGGCTTGGCGGGAGGGCAGGCTGGCGTTTGCACGGCTCGCCCCACACCGGGTGATCTGGCGACAAGAAAGATTAAGAACTTGTTTTCACACAAAGATCAAAACAGCACAAGAAGAAAAGTACAACATAGCCCAAAATGACCCAGAATGTCAAAACTGCAACAACAGAAAGTTCAGCCCAAAAACGCAGCCTGTGAGGGCTGTCACTGCTTGGCTTGTTTGTCCCCACCGCGGGCGGCAGGAGGGGGAGCGCATGGCTTTGGCTCAGGTCAGACATCCACTGTCCAGCCCTGTGGTCCTGTGTCTTGTCCCCCACCGTGCCGGAGATCTCTCCCTCCAGCGGAGCACCCCAAAGCTGAACTCGGTCTGCTCCAGGTACGGCTGGTCCCACAAACCACATGCAGGCAGCAGGACACCATCCCTGCTCCCCAGCTATGAGTGGAAATAATGCAAAGCTGATCCCTGCAGAGACAGAAATGTGGAGCGGTTTCACTGTGGACTAATGGCAGGCAAACTAGCGCTTAATTTTTCCCGTTAGAGGCTGCACCACTAACGAATGGGATCTGCCCTGCTGGGCAGCGCTGACTGGGGCCGACAGCCTGACATGGCTCCAGGGCTGTGCTCAGCTGTCACTGCTCCCTCCATCCTGCTTTAAGCTCTAACAACTGGATATGATTAATGGGCTGGATTTACCATTCTGGGCACCAAAATCCTGCCAGGACACTGAAAGCGCATACAGGAGCCCTCCATGCTCCAAGTGCGGTGTTGCCCTGCAGAGATGACACCTTAGCATTCCTCTGGTCCCAGCTCTCCCTGCCAAGGGCACAAGCTGGGAGGGGAGGTGACACTTCTGCCACGGGCACAGAGATGTCATTTTCCAGCGTGGGAACAGCAGTGACTTCTGCAGTTTGAGCAACCATAAGTGCTCTTGTGAGCATGTTCTCAGCTGCCTTGGGCTTCTAGGAAACAATCGGTTGTGATTAATGACCACATGGGTCACCAGCGACTGAGCAAGGCACTCGGACTGGAGACACTAGGACCAAACTCACGTTCTAATAACAGCACTGTACAATTGCTTTAAAACCACAGCTCTGAGAGCAGCCACAAACTTCAGCTCCATCCATAAATCACTTAAAAAAATCAAACTCATGTTTGGGAATAGTCCTGCATCATGTCATTGAAACTGTGACAGATGATGAAGAAAAAGATACAATCTGGCAAGTTTTATCCCTTTCCATTGACAATCTGTTTTCTTATACATTTAATTATAAAGAAAAGGAAAAAGTTCAAAATTTCCAAAATGCAAAGTGAAAGCCTTACTCCAGAAGTGTAGCCTTCGGGGGGGACCGCCAAGAAGCTGTGGCAAACTCACCCACCTGAACTCTTCCACCAGCTCTGGGTCCTACTCTACCAGGACCTGAACCTCCACGGCTGTGGTCAGGGCCAAGGTGGAGACCCAGATCCTTCTCATCCAAAGAGGATAAACCAGAAGCTCAAATTCTTGCTTGGATTTCAAGAAATACATTTTGTTGCCCAGACATGAGGGATGCCTGCCCTCCTCTGCAGGACCCATACAGACAGCTACACGCAGTCCCAGCTTCCCCCCATTCTCCACAGGTAACCACAGGGGTGACAGCTTCTCTGTTCATGGCCTCTAGTTAACCCTGCAGCTTGCAGACAACCCTCTGGTCTCCCAAAGAAGTGCCTGTACAGCTGCTTTTCTATCAGTCCCTGCTGGTGAACTTCTCTCTGTGTCCACTCTCGTCCTATCCTGCACGTGCAGCTGGAAGAGCTGCTCCAGATCTTTGCAGCTCAGCCTTTGCCCAAGAGTGCTGCTGGACATGTCTTAGGAGGTTCAGTTATTGATCTCACTACTAAGGCTTCCAGTAGGGAAGGAAAAGACATACAGAGCTCTTAAGCTTTTTTTATCTTTCTCCAAGAACACTTCCATTAGGATTAGCAAATCTAGCCAAGCCATCTCAGACTGCTCAGCTGAGAAGCCATAAAGGCATCCCAAGTTGATGATCTGGTTCACCCTGGACTAAAACAAAACCTGAGACTAAACTAAAGCAATTTCTTTAAGCGCCAGCCTAGAAATATCTAGAATAGAATACAATATTTCAGTTGGAAGAAATCTACAATGATCTGGTCTGTGTCCCTGAAGCCCACTGGTGTCCCTTGGTGCATGGCTCCCACTGCTAGCTGCCACCACAGCCAGTGCCAGCTGGTGGACCAAGAGCCTGAAGAACAAGTGACTATGGGGATATCTACACGCTTGAAGCCCAGGTCACCAAGAGAGTTGCCCACTCAGGTACAGCTGAAACACACTGGTCCCAGGTCCACCTGGACTAGGAAGATGTTGCTCCTCCTTGGGCAGAGCAGCAATATTCACAGCAAAAACCTCCAAGCCCCGATGTACAAACTGGTGCTCCAGAATGCAATCAAAGCACTTCAACAGGGATGGCTAGGGAAACACACTTCTAGTGGATATGCTATAATCTAGGTATGGATTTTGGCACTGATGAGCAGGAACATGGCTCTGCAAGCCTTGTGACAGTGTGTGAGACAAGGAAACCACAGCGACACTGTACACTTCATTCATACCAGCCCACAAGTTTCAGATTAAGTTCTGCTGCAGAAACTAAAGCAGGAAGACTGCTTCCCCCTAGGTCTTCCAAACATCAAGATGAGTTGCAGAGAAAACATGCCAGCCACCCACTGCCCACCCTCTCCTCCCCACAGGGAGGGGTCTGTACCTGTACACTGGCTGCATCTCCCTGGCAATCCCAATGACTGCTCCCTCTGGGAAGTTGTCAAACTCATCAAACAGGTCTCGGATGTTGGTCTTGTACTTCAGGTCCAAGTCTACCTGGATGATCTGTGTTATTTCTGAAAGCACAAAGAGGAAAGGTCAGCTATACGAGACAAAATTGTAACCAGCGATTACCAATGGCTACTTGATGAATTACACCCAATGAAGATTTGGTTCAATCAGCCCCGTGGGCAAGACTTGGCCGGGTCAGTGATCGAGCTGCAAACTCTACATAAAGCTACCAACCTTCAACCGTCACGACAACATTTACCACTGTGTATTTTAGGCATGATTTACTTCAGAAACCATTTCTAGTGGCCTCCTGCTTCTATCCACCCCTCCTTCCTTCCAGAAGACCTATTTTCCATAAGACTGACAAAAGCAAGAGGCAGCTTCAACTCAGCCTCCCCCTTTCTGCAAATGCTTCTGCAGGAGCAGCCACACAGAACCCCATGCTTACTTTCTGCTACCTACTTCTAGGAAAAGCTACCAACTATGAGCACTTCCCAGCTCCAGTCCCCACAGCATCCCTGGCTCTAAGCGTCAGAGCAATTCCCATCAGGACCATCAATAATGCAGTCAGCCGCATTACACCCTCATCAACACCTGCAGAAGCTCGTTAGCTGCCAGCAGCCCGATGCGAACTTCCTCGAGGGCAGAGATTACAGCCCCCTGCCTGCACAGAACTGCTGCTGGTCTGCGGCAGCTGGGAAAACTTCATTATTGCCAGTGGCACTCTGTCAGAGACGAGAAGGGTCGTGCAGACATGGGAGCACCTTCCAACAGCAGTGGGAAAGTCGAGAGTGAGGAGAGGCTGAAGAACATCCTTACCAAGGCCAGGCCTGAGCTCAGTACCAGGGCCAGGCCCCTGCCTGCGCCTGCCATCATCTCCTCTGCAGCACACGAGACCGATCGATTGGAGATGCTGCTTGGGAGAAGGTGCAGATGTGCCTTGGCAGGGCTGCTTGTCCCGGGCAGATCTGGGCATGCTGTAGGATTGCAGCAGGCCAAGTGGAATGCAGCAAACGCAAACGCTGTGAGATACAGGAGCATCAGATGGGTTCCCCCAGCCTTGGGCAAAGCCATGGCCATCTTGTGGCCAGCCCAGCTCAGCCCCACGCAGGGACTGTGAGGGAGCAGAGCCATCCCCCATGGCACCAGGTAATGCCACCGCTATTTATATGTGTATAAAAGCCAAGAGCAAATTGGCCAGGTTGCTTAGCGCTCAGCACTAACTGGGTTATAAAGACGGTGCCATCCTGTTTCAGCCCCACTCACCATGCACAGGTGCCATCACAGCTCCCCGCAGGCTGGATGTGCATGTCACCATGGCTTTCACAGCAAGCAGAGAACCGGGCCCTCGTCCTTCCTCCTGCCCAGGGCTTGCAGGCAGGACCACAAGCCCAGCCTGCCCTCACCCTCTGCTGTCTGCACCCTCCATAGCTATGGGCAGGGCTTCCCATCAGGCTGGTGTTTCTGGGCTGCCCACACTCCAGCCCTCGCACCACCACAGTTCCTCACCCCCTTGTCCCACCGTGCACAGGACAGTGGCTGGCTGCCCCCGGTCTGCTGAGAGCAGGAGGCAATCACTCTGTTTTCAGCGCCCAAAGCCACCGTCACAACTAGAGACCCAGAGATGCCAAGAGCAGCCAGGCACGGGCAGCCAGCCTCCGGCACAGGAATGTCGCTTTGCCATTTCAATGCGTTCGTTACTTGCTGTTTGTGTTTTAAGCAAACATTGGGCTGTACAGCAGCTCGGAATTTTTTGCAGATCCTGCACTAATCCAGGGCTCTTGGCAATTGGTTGTATCTACTGTGCTGTCCTCATTTAAGAAGGAAAAAGCCCTGTGAGGTTAAGCAAGAAATATACAGCTTACTCTGTGAAGCATCCAAGCAGAAATATAAATCAAGGAGAAATAGTATCTAAGCTACAACCCAGGCTGTATCTCAATTTATTTTTCTAACATCCATCACTCTCTATCTGCTAAAGGGAAAGGCCACACTACCTTCAGCCGGCAGCACGGCAATCCCCAGGACTACCAAGTATTTACCACCACCATAATCCTCTGTTTGCAAAGATTTAAAACCCAGGCATAGTAATTCACTACAGGCTAAAGCAGGTCTTGACCTTAAAGCAATTTTCCTCAGCCTTCCTAACAGCCTCAGCAATCTCTGGTGCAAGTTTAGCAGATGAACAGGCAGAGCGGAGGATTTTTGCAGCGGGGAACGAGACGTATTCTGAACACCCCAAACCTTCCCAGTGCTCCATACCACAGGGGTGCAAAGCCCCAAATCCTTAACACTACTGCACTTGAGAATATCCAGACTGGTCACAAAGCTCCAGGGTGAGGAGACCCGGATCTCTAGGGCAAGGAGACTCTGGACTACAGCACAAGCCCAGCCCAAGAGAAACAGGGGGAGCCTGAGCCCTCCAAGGCACTGCCGAGGATGGGAAGAGGGGACGGGGCTCCCAGGAGGATCCTGGCTCACCTTGGTGCACAGCAGCCTTCTGATGCCTCATCAGGTTTCAATTAAATCAACCGTGAGGCACGTCATCCAATTGTTCTCTAAAATTACAGATGAGCACTAACTGCAATTAATCACAGCAGAGAATGAAAGCTGAGCTCTTGGGAGAAGCTCTAATCCCGCCTCGCCTGCCCCAGCACCCCACACTGGTCCCACACTGCACTGGCGGAGCCCCCCAGGAAAAACTCACAAACAGATTAGACCCACAGAGCGCAAAGTACTTTTCCTTTTTTTTTTTTTTTTTTTTCTTCTTCTCTAAAGCAAGCAGGAACTGCAACACTGAGACAAAAATGAGCAACCACCCCGGCAGTGCGGCACCCAGTGGATCGATGACCCCAGTGGTGTGACCACCCCAGCAGAATCGCATGATCTCGTACGCACAAACTGCTTGGAAGGGTCCAGCTGGAAATGTGGGAGAAGGCTGAGAGTGTTTTGCTTGGTAAGCAAGTTTTCTAACTTTGCCATACTGTATATTACCCCCTGCTCTGTTCAACTCCAGCTCTTCCAGCCACAGTACATAAAGGGGAGTTACACCACTCAAAGCAGAGATGATCTCCGCTAGCAGTGACGGCTTTATGGCACAGGTTGGCTCTGTTCAGTGCTTTTAGTGTTTTACCGCAGCCTCGTACCAGCAGCCACAGCAGGGCTCCTGTCCAGGATCTGCTAAAAACCCTCTCTCCACCAGCGTCTGGAGGAGAAAGACCAGCTTAAGGGATGCACGATCCCGCAGCAGGGTTTGTGGTGCTGGAAACGAAGAGAGAAACCCAGCACCAGTGTGTGCCCAAGCCGCCTTGCACCAGAGCTTTAGACTAGAAGAAGCAAGAATTGAAACCTCCTGGAGCTGGTGTAGTTCTCTTGATGGGCTTGTGTTGGCATGAGCTCAGCTCCCTCCAACTACAAAATCCTGCCTGCAGCTGGTCTGTCAGCAGGGCCACTGCTGGGAGCAGGGGGATGACAGGGGGGCATGGGCCACTGCCCTGCCAGGCTGCACTGTCCCCAAACATCACACACCCGAGGCAGATGCCTGTCACCAATGCTGGTGGCGATTTGGCTCTGCTCCTGCCATCCTCTGCACTGGGGGTCTCAAGACACCTGCTTTTAAGGACCCAGACACCCTGGTGCACCATGCCAACGAGGAGAGACTCCTCCAACATGTACCTGATGGGAGCACCCACCTCCCTGCACCTTCTCTGCATCTCAGCAGCGATTTCTGGGGCCAGAGGCCAGTGCCTTGCACTCGAGGAGAGCAGAAGAGGTGAGATTAAGGAGGACACTGCCGGGATTGCCGATCATGCCTTGAGTGCTATATGACCCAGCTGTGCTGCTTCACCTTTCCCTGCAGAGCCAGCAGCAGGGGGCAACACAAGGATGCAAGAGCCCCCTCCATCCTTCTGGAGACCATGCAGGGGGCAATGGCCTTGCAAGGGCAGGGCGATGGGCAGGGACAGGCAGCTGCAGGATGCTGAGTGGCTCAGAGACCCTTCTGCAGGAACAGCAGTGGCTGCAGTCAGCACAGGTCACACCGCACTGCAAAGGGACTGGAGTGTCCTCTGCTGGCTGCAGCTCTGGGTGTTGTGGGACTGCTGACAGGGGTCTCAGGAAGAGCCAGGGGGCAGCTGGGCCTTTTCCACTTGATCTGAACCATCAGAAGGAAGAGGGCTGGGCTGCCCAGGCTCTCCAATTAGGGTCAGCAGGGCTGGAGGGCTCAGGTCTGCGAACGCTGGGCATACCTGGACAGCCTCTGCCTCTCTCCATCACTTTGAGTTTGGATCTGACTACTGATGATTATTTTTAGCCAGAAGGTTTTTTAGCTGTGCCCATCATGCCAGGGGGACATCCCGAGGAAATCAGGAGCTGTGAAGGACTAGCAGTGACTCTCAGATCACTGCTCCAGGCAATAAACCTCTTGGAGCGGGCAGCAGCAGCCCCTGCTCCAGTGGGCAGCGTGCCGGCTGGAAGCAAGGCACAGCTCTGCAAAGCCACCTGCGCTGGCTGCGAAACCAGGATCCTCCACCCTTGCCAGCTCAGACGGATGCGTGGCCAAGAAAAACACCACTCCCACAGCCAGCACCAAGGCCAGGCATGGGCACAGGGAGGGCAACAGGCTCCAGAGGGTCCCTGTGCAACCCAGAGGGTGCTGCCCAGCAGCAGCAGCCAGCCGCCCCCAGAAGCCTGAGCTGCAGCGGGGAGCGGAGCACAAGTGCAGCTGCAGTGCCAGGCGGCGATGCCAGTGCCATGACAAGCCCAGCGCAGATATGCACAGTTTATTTATATGAACACGCTGGGTTCTCCATCCTGCCCTTTGTCGGAGGCTCTCTGTGTTTGGCTTACCCCTGTCTGCGCTGCCGGCTGTCCCCGGCTGCTGTCCCTCCGGCTGTCAGCAGGGCTGTGCGCAGCCTCCTCTCTGTTGTGCGCTCCCCCTGCCAGGCCTTATTTTCCCCGCAGATAAAGTCTCTCCTTCTGCTTCCAGGATTAATCACCGCTGCCTGCGCAGCAGACCCCGACAGCGCTGGAGAGCCTCGCCCAGAGGAAGCAGCCAGGGCTGGGGCACGCACACACGTGTGCGAGCACAACACACTCTGCAGAGCTCACTGCCAGTGTGCTGGCGACTGGGGAGGCTGCAGTCCCTCCTCCCAGGACCTGCTGCTGCTCCGGAGCCCACCCTCCCAGCAGAAGACAACCCTACGAAGCCTTGCACCAGCAGGGCTTGCCAAGGCACAGCCAGCTTACCTTCCAGCTGCCTGCTTAAACGCAGCTCCTCGCCTCCGCCACGCAGCCAAGGGTACCCTCTGCCCCTTGGGGCAGCCTTGCAGCCCCCTCCCCAGCAAGCAGCCTTCCCTCCCTGCAAACAGGGTGCTGAGGAGGGCAGGAGGCGAGGGGGGACGTGCCCGGGCACTCCAGCCGCTAACCACTCTGTGAGGCAGGTTTCTGCAGCACCAATCCGGCACCCAGCGGGGCAGAGCAGCGGCTGCTGCACAGCGATTCCAGCCTGTCAGCTCATTAAAAAATTAGGCTGCCCGCCAGAGGCAGATGACAAATTGTTGCTCCCACCCACACAGGGCAGGCATGGGGGTACTGGTGCAGCAGCGATGGCCGCGGGGTGCTGATGGCAGCATCGCCCTGCTCGCCTTGCTCCACACCTCCACACCCTGCAGCCACCTCCGGAGGGACAGGGAAGACTCGGCAGGAGATAGACATGTTTTGTTCCAGGAAATTAATTTTTCCTGTGCACTCAAGTGTCTCCTCATAATCTGGCAAGGTCTGAGGGACTGGTATTTAATGGTGCTCAACACCTCAGCTTTTAACTGGACTCCAAGGCAGAGACAACGCCGAGCACGCGGCAGCTTTCAGGATGGAGCTGTAAGCGCTGCCTGCTACGTATTTAATACACGATGCTGCTGGGGGAGGAGGGTGAAGACACTTTTTGGAGCTGGAAGAGCAGCAGGAAGCCTTATAATGGGACAAAATAAGGTTTAATTCCAGGTTGCCATAAATTACAAAGTAGTGCTGATGGAAAGCCGTGAAGTAAGGAGCGGGTGAGACGGAAAGGGAAACCAAAGAGATATGGGAAAATAAATGCATTAAGGTGGATGATCTCAGGTCCCGATTAACTGCACGTGTTGGGGAAAAGGGCTGCAGGCAGATTTTGTCCTTGTTTCTTCCTGCTAAGCTCTAATGAGCTACAGCAGAGCAGGCAGCAAGGCTGTGGGGGAGAGCAGCCCCCGCATCAGTGCCGGGTGACCCCCAGAAGCTTCCCCCCTTGGGGGATGGGGGAGCGGGGCTGGCTGGGGATAAGGGACGGGAGTGGGGCTGGCTGGGGAGGAGGGACAGGAGCGGGGCTGGCTGGGGGGGGGGGGCGGCCGCACCCCCCTGACAGCACCAGGCGCCAAGACCCGGCTGCTCCGCACGGGGAGGAAACAGCCAACGCGCTGGCCCTGGACTGACAGATCTAGGACAACCAAAAATAATCGATGGTGGCACCGTGGCGAGGGGTGGCCAGCAGAAATGATGAGAAGTGACACCACCCCTGGGGGCTGCGGGTTGCGCCAGCCCACAGCGGTGCCATGGGGAAGGGACCTCTGCCGTGCCAAAGCACCATCCACATCCCCCCACCGCAGCAGCTCTTCCCAACAGCCCCTCCACAGCAGGGCTGGGGCCCAGGGGCTCTCCAGCAGACAGGGACCCCCTGCAAGGGCATAGCCTCCAGCATTTACCTGGGGTGGGCTTATTTAGAGAACTGCTGTGGCCTGCTCCCAAAAATCACCACGCAAACAACTCCCACAGCACAACAGGCTCAACCCAGCAAGGAACAATGGCTGGCACTGTGCTCCCCACTGCTCACAAATCCATCCCCCCAGCCTCTTCTCATCGCAGGATCTGACATGAGTGCGTGCAGCCCAGAGATGGGCTGGGGAAGGCATCTGGCCGTTTTTCACGTGGCTGCAGCGTGAGGCAGGGAGGGAGGCTATGAGAGCACACCAGAAGCTATGAGCGCTCCCTCCAGCCCTGTACGGATGGAAACATTTTTGCCAGAAAACAAACTCTTCAGCTACTGCAGCACCCCACAGGAACTGCGGCTCGGGAGTATGTGGCTCTGGGGCCATCTCCCACAACTCCACCAGAGACCCCAATTTTCTGTGCCTCTTCACAATGCCTCCACTTCGATAACACATGATCAGGCCTGGAGCATCTGGGACACAGGCGCTCTCCCCCAAGCACTCTCCTGACCAGCTGCATCTCTGTGTACCCGCAGTGTGGTGGGGCTCAGCAACAACAGCAACACTCCACCAGCGGAAAAGGATCATCAGTGACACACTCTAAAAATGCTCGTTTATTACAATGTAAGTTGCTGAGTTGTGTGGGTAGCTGCACCATGCACCAGGAATTGCTCTGCAGCTGGCAGGAGGAAGAAGAGGTGATGCTTCCCCATCTCCTGCTGCTGGGCTCCACCTTACAGACCTCTGCTGCATGTTTCTTTGTTCATTGTGCAATGCAGGATTGGTGCACCGTAACTGCCTGCACACAGCCGCTGCTGAGGGGACACATTGGATGCAGTCACCTGACACCCTGCGGGCAAACAGAGCCCGACCCGGGCGATCCCACATTATGGATGGGAATGCTGCAGCTGCAATGCTGCAAAACCCTCACACACACCTAGACACGCAACAGACAACGCTTTCAGGATGCTGCCTGCCTGCTTGTGCAGAAGCACGCCAGCAGAAGACAGTTACTTGTCAAGGCTTTGTTCCAGCCAACAGACAATTCTGCTTAACCCCTTCCCGTCTCACAGTCTCTCCCCCCCAGCCAGTGGCAGTGGTGCTCTGGGTGCTGGCCTCGGTGCAGGACCCTGTGAAGGCAGAGGTAGCTCAGCACTCGCTCCAATGCGTCTCCTCCCTGGCCTCTGCCCCCCCTCCAGCTCCGCTCGGTGGGAAAGGCGTAAACTGATGCTCACAGCGGCTGCTGTCTCCAGGCTGGGACTCCCAGGGCCGGCACAAGGCTGAGATCAGTTCTGCCAGAGACCAAGCCGGAGCCAGCAGCTGGAGCCTGCTGTGAGCATCACTAAACCCCAAGTGGCCGGGGGCTTGGTCATTAACAGGTTGCTTGGACAAACATCATTATAATCTGGTCTGTGCTTAATAATCAGTACAGCTGTTGATAACGAGCTGGAGTAATTGCCCCATTCAGAGCCTTTGAGGCCAGGGAGACCACTGACCTCCTGTTTGATCCCGGTGTGTCACAGCCCTTAAGTCTGGACACCCGCTATGAAGCCGATGGCACAGCTCCCTGCCGGGGGCCACTTCCCCAGACACAATGCTGCCTATTCACCTCCAACAGCCAGCCATCCTTCCCCCTACATAGCCACGGCCCCTGTGCCTTCCCCCTGACGTGCTCCTGCTCAGCTCGCAGCTCGGGGAGGTCCTGAGCATTGGCGGTGGCTGTCAGGCAGTGCCTTGCAATGATTGTCCTCTTCCGTGAGACAGCCTGGCACCTACAACATCCCACGCCAAGAAGCTCCACGGATCACTGCACCTGTGCGAATAACCACTGCACGCGCTGTTTTAAACCCCCCCTTCTCACTGGCTTTGAGGCTACTCACAAAATATTTTCTCCCAAATATTTTCCAACACATCCACTTTCTTACCCCAATTCCTAACATCAAAATAAACCAGACGGGGAACTGT
>NW_010143865.1:2558-10647 GCF_000699245.1 Pterocles gutturalis | reverse complement strand
CTTTCCCTTCTCAGTCCCATGCTTTCGAAGTATTCAAAACAGGCTGAGGGTGTGCCAAACAGCATTTACCTCTCTCCCTGGCTGTTACGGCTCTCGCTGTCTGCTCTCAGAGCCTTCTGCAGGCACATGGGTCATCTCTGGGATGCTGGAGGCACCAAAGCAGAAAAGAGGCTGGGCATGAGGAGGAACTGTCCTGTTGAGATGCTTGTAAGAGATCCTGTTAGCAGAATTAAGCATTGCAGTCACACTCCATCCTGCTCTGCACTCTTCCCTCCACTGCCCATGTGAAGACACAGAGCCGTGTTAGCACGAGCAGGGGTCAATCCTCGCTGGCATCCCTTCTCCAGGGAGACAACCCAGCCACGGTTCTGCTCAGCTGCATCCCACCAGCTTCAGGAGAGCAGGGCCCTCTCCCTGCCCACCCAGAGTGGTTCTAGGATTAAGGAGTTAGTGCTTTGCCAGTGCCTGAAAGACACAGCATGCTGCACAGGGGCTAACCTTGTACACGGCTGAGCCCAGGGGCCCTTTGCACTCTGTGCTCACCTCCCACCCTTCGTCAGGGCTTCTGCCTTCACACTGGGTCGGTCAGTGGGAGAGAAACCCCCAGAGCTCACCCACACACTGCCAGGTGGGGAGGAAGAGATCACGTTCATACCAGCCAAGTATCATCTTCAGTCAAGTTCTGCTAAATACCCTCACTCCATGGCGAGGCACAGTACCTCCAGCCATGTTCCAGAGACTGCCCTGAGCTAACGGACTCCACTCCTCTGTCTGAGTTGGCAGCGGTAAGCCACAAAGCTGCTTCTCCGTCCTGTCCCATGTTCCCTCTGCTCCTTCTCATCTCCCACAGGGTCACCTCTCTGCAGCACACTCAGCAAAACCATTATAGTCAAACACCAAACGGCATTTTTCAAAGCTCTGCCCAAGCTGCTGGGTGCCGATGTCTGTCCCTTGGCCCACCAGCTGCTGAGGACACCCAGTTGCCAAACTAATTCTC
The DNA here is from genome assembly GCF_000699245.1 of Pterocles gutturalis. Lineage (NCBI taxonomy): Eukaryota > Metazoa > Chordata > Aves > Pterocliformes > Pteroclidae > Pterocles > Pterocles gutturalis. The sequence continues at coordinate 9,650 of NW_010143865.1, read as the reverse complement.
CCTGAAAACCACCTTACTTGGGCAAAGAACAGGGGCCAAGAATTCCCTGGGAGCCCACAGTTTCCCCCGGCTGCCCCCCTGCCAGCCCATCTCCTCCTCCCCTCGCTGCGGCACCAGGAGCCTGTCGCGTGGTCTCGCTGCCAGGCAGACCTGCCCAGACACTGCTGCGTCATGTATCCATAAGGAGGGTGAAAAAGACTTCCCAGGTCCTCTAAAGTTATGTGACTAAAATGAGTAGTGATTAGGGGGATCAGCACCAGCAGGGAAGCGAGGTGCCTCCTCTGGATAGGCACACTGGAAAGGAAAGTAAAAAGCTCCGAGCCCTTGTCCTCCCTCCCCCTTCTAGCACTGCTCTGCAAGTCCCAAGACCATTTCATGCTGGCATCGTCCTCATCCTGGCAGCTCCTCCTAAGCCTGAACCCTGCTTGTCCTCCCTGTGTAACTTTCCCATCACTTCTCCCTTGCAAAACCATCGCGATGCAGCAAGCCCTCCTCCAGCTCCTCGGGCCTGGCTGCACCGCATTAAAACAGGATTTATGAGCCTCAAGCACGGACGAGAGTTATGCAGTCTGCACTTCTGCACACTGCATAACAAGTCCCCAGCTGGTCTAAATCAGATTAACTCCACTGATGTAAGACATTTAAGGCAAGAGAGTTCCATGATTTACACCAGCTAAGAAGCTGTTATATTATAGTTTGGCAGCTGCAGGTGTTAGATCTGAAGGTTTTTGGGCAAGGATCCCAAGCAGCAGTGAAAAACAGAGCAGCTGAGTGGCAAAACCCATTTATTCTCCGTGCAATATGCACGCAGCCAACACATGTTCCACAAAAGTCTTCTTTTTAAAAAAAACAACAAACCCTGGTGTTCCGTTGTGAGTGCCATCAGCCTGCAAAGTCAGCGCCCCGTCACAGCCCCACAGCTCCAAACAAAGCACTAAGTCATGATACCACGAAAATGCCTCCCTCCAAAAAATGACAGATTCGGGAAACTAAAGCCAGGCAACTTTGATGCAAAGGTTGCTAGCTATTGAAAAAAACGTACAGACTGATTAATACAAATGCAAACAAACACACTGATGCAAAGGTTGCTAGCTATTGAAAAAACCGTACAGACCGATTAATACAAATGCAAACAAACACAAAAGAGAGTTTAATATGCAGCTCACAGCCTTCATTTCTGCTGCAGGATGCTTGCGCTTCCCATCAAATCCGGCTTCCACAAAAAGCCGGTGCTAACACTGCAGAGCCAGATGTGCCTGCAGAGGTGCACAAAAAGATGCAGTGTTCAGGGCAGGTGAAATGGCACAGAAATGCACCAGGTAAAATGGTAATACTGCCTGAAAAGGGAGGTTTAGTCCTTTTTCCTCCACCCGAGCACAGTGGCTTCTTCACACCAGTAGAAGCTGGTTTGTCAGAGCCGGGAGGGCGGCGGGAGCCCAGCACCATTCCCACAGCCCCCACAAGCCTGCGAGTGGGCAGCAGAGCTGCAGCCTTTCCTGTGGCCTCCCATCCAGTGCCGGCTGCATGTCGGGAAGCAGGGAAGGGGCCGAGGAGCCCGGCCAGCCCCGTAAATCAGGCACCCAGCGCAGTAAATCTGACCTCCTTTGCAAGGGAAATATAAATCAGCTTTACTAGCAGCTTCTGAAACAAAAACTGAGCTCATGAAACTGTAAAAATGCCTCTTTAAACATCCTGTGCCCCGAACAGACCATTGAAAGCTGCGTCTGGCTGAGGGAGAGCAAACAACTTCCCCAGAGATGAGACAACTTGTGGGCTGACAAACTGAGAAAAGACATTTCAGACTGAGCGCCTTCCTGCTGGCGGACGACACAACATGGGTATCTTTAGCACACCGTAAAGACAAGGTAGCGAATCGGGAGGAGTGAATTAGCCAGCATTAACACCATCATTTGTATTCAGTGTACTTCAAAGTGCTCGCAATGCAGACACCATCAGGCAAAAAAAAAAAAAAAAAAATCCTCCAAGTCTAATGGAGAGAAAAGTACAGTGCATTCGCTGAGCCCACGGAGTAATGATTGGCTGGGGTTGGATAGGACCCTCAGGGCTGCCTTGCACCACAGCCCCCAAGGGGACAAAGCAGGTCACCTCCCTAACGCCTGCCTGCACAAATCAAACACCACTGCCTAACGAGCTAGTGTGGGACAGCTGTGCGGGGAGGGCAGGGGCATGGCCAGAGGAAGCCTCATGACCTAGTGCAGCGGCAGAAGCTACTGGGCAGAACCAGACTGGGACAGGGCTCAGCAGGGGCACAGGGGGGTCACACTCGCTCATGTCCCAGCAAGAGCAAGACCGTGCCCAAGATCCATGTCAGGAAGACTGCAGGGAATATCATGGCTGGGCAGAGGCTCCAGATGCCGTGGAAGCTGCCGGTGCTAGCGGTGGGAATGGCTATTTCAGTAACACACACTTGTGGGAACAGGCCACCACCACCTGCCATCCAGAAGAAGCTTCAACAGGCTAATCACCTCCTCCCAGGTGTACGGCCAGGCAGAGCCCTGGGGCTCCTGCCGCCACTGCCACCCGCACCCTACCGCTGGCCTGGGGCCTCTGGCAGGGAGAGCCCAGGGACTAGTGCCAGGAAGGGACACGCAGGGCTGGGGGAGCTCTGGAGAAGGTGTTTGGAGCACAGGGATGCAACACCCTTCTCATGCGACTGGTCCGAGGCTAGAGAGCATGCCAGTCCCAGGAGAAGCTCCTGCATGCAGCTGGGGAAGGAAAACATGGCATCAATTGAGCCAAGCCCCTTCTGCCAGCTGCCTTGTTTCCCTGCAGATTTACTGTTGTTCCCGCACTCAATAACAGCAGAGCAACAGCACAATAAGGAACTTAATTGATCAGTGGCTGCTGATCAGCACAGCTTTCCAAGAGCTCACCGAAGCCAAGAGGAAAGGCTTGACAACAGCTCTCTGCCGACGCTTGCTAGCACGGCCAGGCAGCTGCGCCGGGAGCAGGAGGCACCTCTTTCTGCCGACACCCCACGGGGAAGGGGGCTGTAACCACACCCAGGGCAAGCACACTTGCTCCTGTCTCGCTTCTCCTGCTATCTCAGGGTGCGAGGGCAGGGCCAGCTACGGTGCTCTTGGCACGGATACCCTCCCACCACTCACCTCAGTGGAGACCTGGGTGTGGGCAGCCTTGGACCCAAGGGCCCGTCACTCTGCAGGAAGGAGCAGAACCCCAGAAGCCCACCCCAAAAGTTAATTAGCTTTCTTTGCATTTCAAATAGCACTAGATAACATCTCTGTGCAGAAGAAAAAGAGAGCCTGTGTTGGTGGAGGCAGCTCTGCACAGCTCAGCGGAGGCTTACCTTTGGGCATGATGCGATGCATTGCGACCGACAAGAAGAAGATCGAGTCACTGTAGTAGGTCCCCGATCCGGCGCTGAAGTGTTTCTGCATGGCTTCGACGATTGGAAACAGCTTTTCTGTCAGCTCATTCACATCATGGACTATCACCTAGGAGAGACACCAGAAACGCCACTCAGCCGCTGTCTCTGGGGCTGGCCCAGCACTGGCAGCCTTCACCCAGCCTGTCCCGGCACGGGCTGGGAGGGTTGTTAAAGCTCTGGGTCGGCACCGCAGCTGCACAAAGGGGCCCGACTGCCCCAGCCCCAGCACACCCCCCTGCCACGACTGCCAGCTAAGGCATCAGGGAAAGGAGGGGAGGATTTTTACAACCATTTCATAAACGTGAGATGGGCTGAAAGACTCAAATCCACTCATACAAGCAAGTCTGTTCAATGTTTTTTGGTGTTTTTTTTTTCTGCTCTGTCCCCACTGCCTAATGCAACCACATATCTGCTCTCCCATATGCAGTCCATCAGCAGAGGTGATGGTCTGCTTCAGGCTCTGGCATCCTGCTGCTCTGAGGCAAGCCAGACCACGTCACTTACCCTGAGGACCGAGACTTGCTCCCTGCTCCAGAGGCAGGCTGTGACAGGGCCAGGGACACAGCCCGGATTTCCTGAACCTCAGCCCGGCACGCAGGCAAGCTCTGCAGCACGTCCTGCCAGGGCTGGAGGGGGAAAGGGACGACGGGCCACAGCACGCCAGTGAAAATCCAAACATCAGCAGTTACAGCAGAGCCAAGCATCTTCTCGAGACGGAGCTCAGCCTGCTTGTGCTGGAGCTTTGCTCAGGCAGCAATGCTCTGCGCTCCTGAGCCCCACTGCAGCCCGTGCACCAGCACCGGGGCTATGGGCCAGAAATGGCAGCAACTGCACACGTGCCTTGTCAGCTACTGAAATGTTAAGAGCTCATAATTAATTTTGGTCAAAGTCCAATGAACAGGAACTTTCAAGCAGCCTGATGCTCATTATACACGCAGAAGGACGCAGGTCACCAAATCACACAAGATAACAGGAGGGATTTGCAGGGTAATTAAGAGAGATGGGGGACACGACCCCGATGAGGAGGAGGAGAGCAGGGACTCCAGTGTAGAGATGTGAGGTTGTGATGCCTTCCTCAGGCCAGGGAAAGCTGTAAGAGCCCCGCAGGAACTGAAGGCTGGTGAGGACACAACTCTGCATGTTTGAATGTTGGAAAGGGAAGCCTGTACCCCATGTTTGAGGGATACAGAGATATTTCCTTAAGCCTTCAGCAGGGAACTCAATCCCACGGTCTCCGTAGGTCCCTTCCAAACTATGGTTTCACTCCTTTTCCCTAACAAAACTTCATCTCCTTAAGACCAAGGAGCCCTGCACTACACACTTAAACATACAGGATAGAGAACTCGCTTATTTAAATATTCTTTTTTTTAAACCCAAACCAAGTCAAGTGCTTCAGAGGAAAAGGCGTCTCTGGAGCCGGAGCTGGTACAATAACCATCCTCTCCACAGGGCTGCTTTGGCACCGGGTGAGGCTGGCATAGACAGAAGCAGTGAGCAGTCTGGGGCTTCTTCCTCCCACGCTTCCTTGCAGAAAACATCACCCAGATCAAAGTGCTCTCACAGCAGAGCAGAGCTCGCTGGAGGCAGGGAGCTGCTCGTGGGACCTGCAGTATGCTGGAGAAGGCAAGGAGATGGGTGCATCCTGACCCCGGGCACGGCGGCTGAGCCCACAGTGGGGTACCCCTGGAGGACAACCACAGCGGAGTCCCCACAGCCCCCCACCTGGGGAGGGCACCCCAGACACTCACCCTTGGCCAAGGGCTCGATGCTGGCCCTTGCCCTCAGCCGGACGCTGTAGGAGAGCCCTGATGCAGGCTCTGCAGCCAGCGCATCCCTTGGCGGGGCCACCACACTGCCGGCATCCCTGCTGCCGGGCTCAGGGCCAAGCGCCTGCAGGAGGACGGCAGGAAAAACACAGAACAACATGTACCAGGAAAGTGCATTGGGAATGCTCATCAGCAGCCACACCTGGCTTTGGACAGCACTGCGTATTTCCAGAGACACAGGGAGGGAGGATTACCGGTAATGTTACGGCAGCATCTCACCCCAGCCCCAAGCTGCACAGCTGGCTTCACCATCGCTCTTAGCACCGGCCGCGCTGCAGGAACAAGCGAGAGAGCGGCATGGCTGCAGGGAGCAGGCTGGGAGCACCAAGTGCTGCTGCTGGCAGTGATCCTGAGTGACTCAACACAGCAAGACACCGCTCCCTGGTGCAAAGGCACCGACCGCCTGTGCACAGAGCTGAGCACCAGCAGCATTGGGACGCACAATGCTCTGCTCCCAGCCCAGCTCGGGAGGGGCTGTTTTGGGTCCGGTTAGATGGGAGAGGCGTAGTGGAGAAATACAGCACCTGTAACCGCCCTTCTGCATCCAGCAAAGGCAGCCTGAGCTCTGCACAGCACACAGGAAACAGCTGAGCAGGGGGAAAAAAAAGTCAAACGAGCGCTGGTGACCTCTGAAATGAGCAGCGTGCCAAGCACCAGTGGGCAATAATCACGGGAAAAATACTCCCGAAAATCCAGACACAGCATCATCTGCCTTTCCTCCCCCGCCAAAGAAAACAGGAAAATTTGTGTCTTTTGCCCACCCTTTGGTTAGGCACTTCTGCAAAGCAAACTCCTGAGCAGCTGAATCTTCCTTCCACCCCCATCCCCGCCAGCCTGGCCAGCACTGTGAGGGCTTCTCCTGGCCACACTGCTGACTTTAGCACAGCTTGTTGATCTGCTGCTAATTTTGTACTTGGTCATTTATTTGTGCAGCAGGTTTCAGTAAATCCCCGTAGCTAAATCTGACCACATTTGCTGAGGACATTAAGGAAAGTAAGTTCTAGGGGTTTCCTGTGCAAGTACAAGTTTGTAAACAAACATCCTGGACTGAAAAAATACCCTTTCAATTGACTCGCTAGAAAAAAATAACCCACATTTCACTTCTCTTTAACTTTCCCTCCTTCTCACGCTGGACATCTCTGCGGCTCTCTTGCACACGTGGGGTCGTGGCAGCTCAGTTACATCCACCACAGCACGTCGTCGTTGTGCAGCGCCTGCAGAGGAGTCGCCGTTTGGCAGCATCCTCCGCGGGGCCGACCTAAACCAGCCACCAGGAAGAGCAACGAGCAGAGCACGCGGTTAATTTTATTCTCCGAGAGGAACGGAATAAATAAGCGATATGAATCAGCGCGAGGAGCCAGACTGCGCAGCACAGAGCTGCAGGGAGCGGGGCGAGCCGGGGCTCTCTGTAAGCACGCTGCCAGCTGCTGAGACGTGCCCAGGCTCGCTCCCAGGCACTTCCCGCTCGCCGGGAAGCAGGAGAGGCTGAAGGGATCCCCCCGCAGCCCACAGGGCAGGACATGGCTCCTGCTACTGCTGCTGCCAGCATGAACGTCCTGGCAAAAGCCCCGCAGAGCCCCTGAGCTGGAGCCCGGAGGACATGGCCCCGGCGGGACAGCCAGCTCCTGGCCGGGTGCAGGCTTGCGCAGGCTTGCAGCGAGTCCTTCCTCCGGCTCCTGGGTGATTCCCAGCCAACATCCTCCATCCCCAGCAGAACATCGGCGCAGGCACCGCATCGTGGAGCTCCAGCTCCATCTGCCGCTTGCCGCCAGCACGCTGCGCTCCCAGTCCACATCTGGGACACATCTGTACAGGCACTGTGGGACCGGTGACTCCATGTCACAGCTGCCCTGTCAC
>NW_010143865.1:1598-2541 GCF_000699245.1 Pterocles gutturalis | reverse complement strand
TGCAGGGAGGGTCCTGTGCCTGAGCTGCTCCCACACAGCCCACAGGGGTGCATCCTGAAGCCCCCCTGTTCTCGTCCTCGGCGTCCTGCCCTGGCAGGCTGCAGCCAGCTGCTTCCGTCTCCAGGAGATTTTGAAAGCTCCTGAATTTGCTTAGGGAGAGACTGGAGCTGGCCCAGGACCTTCCCCAGGGGATCCTGGGCCTTGCTCTGACAGAGGACCCGTCTGATCCTAGCTCTGGTGGAGGGGAGAGCAAGGACAGCTCCAGCAGCAGAGCCCAAACCACAGCCTCATGAAGAAAAAGTTACATTCATGGTTGTCATCAGTCCTGCCTCAGCAGCTCAAGCTGCCCTCTGAGCACCTTATCAAGCCTCATCTCCGGGTCTGCTCTCACAAAACAGCGTAAGAACCAGGAGAGCGTTCTGGGGACACCAAAAGAATCTAGGAAAGGAGAGGTCTCAGGATGGGGATGGGTAACTGCTGCAGCTACCTCAGGATCAGGTTGAGGATCAACCCCACTCAACATTTAGCAGCACAAAAGGTCCAAGTTACAGTGACATTTCCTGATGATAAATACGAGGACTGAGGTAAGCTACAGCAAGAATACCAAGGCACTGTTACCTGCTAGCGTACCAGAAACTGTCACAGTGTTAAGAGCAAGGCTGTATGCTTCAAAAGCATCCAACAGCCTCTGCTCTCCAGGAACTCCCTAGCTACAAGCAGAAAGTCGATAGATCTGAGGTGTACTGCCCATCACAGCTAGCGAGTAAAAGCCGGACACAGCAGGCTCTGCCAGGAACGCAGAAAGCAGCCGTCCCAGTGACGGACCCCATGGAGATCTCACCTGAGCCCTCCAGCCTGGACCCCAGGGAGATCTCACCTGAGCCCTCCAGCCTGGATCCCAGGGAACCTGCGTCCTCCAGACTGGACCCCAGCGACATCTCAC
>NW_010143865.1:0-1540 GCF_000699245.1 Pterocles gutturalis | reverse complement strand
GGGAGATCTCACCGGAGCCCCCCAGCCTGGACCCCAGGGAGATCTCACCTGAGCCCTCCAGCCTGTGCTGCTTGCTCACATTCAAGAGAGATCAGTTCTGGCGCCAATACCTACTCATTGAGCCATAAGCCAGGCTTTACTGGTGGTCCACAAGCACCTACAGACAGAAGCCCACCCTGCAATGCATCACTGCATGCCCCTACCTCCCACTCCCACCTCACCCCACGTTTAACTCGCAAGCCTCTGTCCTCCTGCAGAAGCAGCGCTGGCAAGGCTGCCCACAGAGGAGTTTGGTTTCTGAGAAGAGCAGATGGCAGTAAGGCAGCCACAGGCGCAGAGGGGTGTCTGCAAGGGATCTGCATGCCATGGGTGCCCGAGGGTCCCTGCTCCAGGGACACGAGAACACACACCTCAGTTAGGCTGTCACACTGCATCATCACGGGGCACTGCTGCGGCAGGGACAGACCCGCCTGAAGGCAGCTGGGAACCCCCTCCAGAGAGCTGAGTGCTGCCGCGTGGTGCAGGTTACCCACCACGGATACGGGACCTGACCAAGCGCCAGCACTACTGTCGTGCTGTTCAAGAAAAAGGAGAGAGAGGATAATTTACCAACAAATTATTCATACGAACAACATTAAGGTTACCTCTCTAGTTACATCTCAGCAGTATTCAGCTAATATTAAATAACTGAAAGATGAGAAACAAAAAGTTGCAGCAGAAATAGAGGATGCAACAAAAAGTTGCAGCAGCACCTCAGGACAGGAGTCAAGTCACCTGGAGCCTCTGAACTTAATAGTCCCGCATTTTTCAGACACCTGTTTCACGTGAAGGAAAGCCTGACTTTGCATGCACTGCACTGTCTACATTTTCTGGGAGGCAAAACTGTCTCTCTAGCAGGTAGCAGGCTGAACATTCGCACGCGGAAGCACTCCAATCTTTGCAAGCTCTCCACTCCCTTTTCCAAGAGCCGCCAGCAGCAGGATGACAGCCTTTTCTGATCCGTCCCGTAGGACCACTTGGGAGCCACCTACACACAAACACACGCGGTCCTCGTGCCGAGATACGGAACCAGGGCCAACATCGGGGTCTCTAGAAGAGAAGCAGCGCTGCTCAGAGCAACTGCTCTCCTCCAGCAGAAGGGGTTTGCCAGAGGTTCCTGGGCCACGTAAGACCATCCCCGAGCTGCACCAGGACCCCTCCTGGCAGGGCAGCAGCGGGGTCTCGACTCACCCAGAACCAGCCCTTCAAAGATTCGAGACCGGGGAGACCCGCAGCCTCCTCCAGCACAGGTGGGATACCAACACCCTCTACAGGGAGCTGGGGAAAGTTTCTTTTCCCGAGGCTGCTGCTCCCTCGGTCTCTCAGGAAGACGGACAGCCCTCGAAAACCCCGCGCTCCGGTAACTCCCGGCCGGAGGCGGTACGCGGGCGGGTCCCCGGAAGGACGCAGCCGCCCCGAGCATCCCGCACACGGGTGGCTCCCCACGGGCGCAGCGGGGGAGGCAGGGAGGGAGGCACGGAGGGAGGGAGGCAGGAATCCG